>NC_056703.1:6447297-6677297 GCF_018831695.1 Puntigrus tetrazona | reverse complement strand
TAGCTCTACAAGCTCTATGCCGAAACCCTCGAGACACTTAAAAGCCTGTGACAGACACAATCCTCCATTGTTCTGCAGCTAAATTTCTCAGCGACAAACTAGTCTGTTCTAATTCATTTCAATCATACATTACGCTTCCACCACTCATTTCTCTCAAACTCTAAAACTAGGACTCATGCCAACTTTCACAATCCATATTCAACAGAATATAATGAATTGTAAAACTCACAATTCATATAATAACATCAACAACTATGATGCAACGCAAAAATACTGACTGTATGAGTATACCATACAGCATACACAAGGTTTATGACAAAATCTTTCTGCAAAGGATGCTGTGGAAAAACCATGTTTAGAGACCAATATTATTATATCATTTTAATGGGGGTCTGAGAAGAGTCTATGGATATCAAAACGGTTCAAAGTTTTAGAATTCATGAGCTAGGCTATTTTCAGAAGTGCGATGATTCTAAAAACCAACTAAAAAATAAACAAGTGGTGTTCAATATTTTATGCATTCAACTTTAAAAAAACTCGCTAAATTGCTACTGAAAAGCGAATCCCTTCCAATTGTCCATTAAGAATCCATAATTATCACTCTAAACCATATCCTTAACGCAACTTCTCATTGATTTGAAGTTCACCTCTCGCTAAATAAATCCTACAAACCGCCTATTAAAAATGCGTTTTGATTATTCCGGAGCTCCGCCATCAATATTCTACGCAATCTGATCCCGTATTTGAGTTTGTTATTCTCCAGAAATGAAAACTGCTTTGCATAAATGGAAGGTTGCCCAGACGGAGATTAGATTTGTTTCAGAAGAGGAATGAGATAGCACTGCCACATTCAAGCAGAGAAGTGTTGATTAAAACCCTCTTTTTCTCACCCTTTCAGCCACTCTCTCGCTCGCTCACTCCATCGGCTTATTACTAAGCAACGTCGCAAAAGTTTTTTGTTTCGCGCACTTTTTCGAGGTCGCTCTTCAAACGCTCGGAATACAAATGCGAGCGGTGCGGCGTATGCAAATAGGCGCGCGCGCGACACGCATGGAGACAGACATATGGACACATTAAAATAACTCGGTGAAAAAAAAAAAAAAGTTTCAAATACCAGCATGCTTGGCTCACATACAAAGACATCGCTACTGGACAGGCAGATGGTGGCAAAGGATCCCCAAGAGTCTTTATAAGATGCTAGCAAAGGCTGAAGGATAGAACATCAAACTTGATCTGTTCCCTTACTGTTCTCGTGGGCTTCTGTAACGAACCCCCCTTTGAGCGACTCTGGAGACGAAGCATGAAACTTTCTCGCGTACAAACACCCAAAAGACTAAAGAGAATATAAAGACATTCTTCCCACAAGATATTCGGTTAGATGGGAACGCGCATACTCTTTTGTCTTTGGTCTAATAATTAGAGTCCCCTCCAGTCAAAACAGACATGCATGCAGTTCCCATAAGCCAGAAGTGACTCAGAGAGAATGACTGAGAGATTCTCTTGTTTATCACTTCGGGAAAAACTGTAGTAATCCTCCCGCCCTCCCTTTCTCCCTCTCCTGCTCCACTTGCTCTCTCTTCTCCTCTACTTTGCTCGAAGAAAAGGAAGAGTGAAGTAGGACGACAAACATCCAGACCTATTTCCATCTCAATGAGGGCCAGGGATTCGGTGTTATACCTCGTAAGAAATGACTTTTTCTTTCTGCTCTCGCCCCAAAAACATTAAAGACCCCGCGAGGTCGGGGTTTCGTTGCTTTTAGCACAAACATTTCCGTTTAAAAATGTGTTGCAGTCTTCCGGAAAAACACACAGTAAACGTTGTGCGCTCATCCTGCACTGCACGGGGGCTCATCCAATCAAATGCTCTCTAAAAACGAGAGTGTCCCTCCCACTAATAACGCCTACAGTTTACTAAAAGTAGAACATATTGGATCGAATGTCATGAGCTTAAACTTCCTGTTTTCAATAGGAAACGCATCAAAAAAGGCAAGCAAACTGCCATCATTAAGTGATTTCTTGATGTGCATTCTCGGCACCGAGCCCAAACACTCCCTGAGCTGATTTTGCACAGAGTAGCTAATTAGATATAATTGTTTAACTACAGTCCTACTCGGGGAATTTCACACTTGCTCAGCAACATCTTGACAACCACTGCAGGGCCAAGACTGCTTTATTTTTCTGAAGTTTTACCTGCTAAACGCAACAACATATGAACCAAGAACCTGGCTTTAAGACAAGGATAAAATTCACATGCAAATACATGCAACACAAACAATAATGCAAAGTCAATACTGCATCTGAGACTGTAAGTCCTGGCAGTCAGGAGATTGCTAATTGCAAAATCTTCCCACAGTGATATAAACTGGGATTTCTATTACATCAGATTGCATAAAGCCTGCCATTTCCTGGCACAAGCAAGTCTTTAACATATCACACGCATTTTAACGTTATACCTTTTTTTCCAAAAACATGATACCTTTTCCAAAAAAGGTTTAGGCAGCACAACCATTTTCAAATATAATTTGCCAATATATTACAATATTTACAAAATTACAGTTTTACTGTACTTTTGATCAAATAACTGCAAACTTGTTTACCATAAGAGACTTTCCTTTTTTATATAATTAAGAGATTGATATAAAGATTAATGTAGGCACATCCAGTATTATTGATGTGTTAACCATCTAGTTAAATTGCTTGACATTCATGTAAATGATTATTATTATTGTCTGCTGACCAGGTAAGTGAGTATGCGAGGGTTTAGTGATTCTGAATGGATTCATATAGTAGCATATGCAATTCGTGGCAAGGTTATTTTAGCTGGTTTAATGGTCTTTTGCCATCTCCCTGTCTTCATGTTTTGTATTGCAGCTTCACTTTGGTTTATTTTTCATTAAAACATGCTTTAAACCAGGGGTGCCCAATCCCACTGTTAAGTTTCACCAACTTTTTGTTGTGTTTTTTGTTTTTACACTATATAAATACATTTAGAATTTTTTTTTTACTAATGAAAATTGGAGGTGTCTTTGTGCATGTCAAAATCCCACAGTGTTTGACTCTGAAAACCAATTACTTGATTAATAATACAGTATTTTACAGTATTTCTTGTGCCGATATCTACATTAACTGAATCGGTAGTTAATGACTGAATCAAACTGAAAACATTAGAGTCAAAAATATAAGTGTCTGGTAGTGCAGAAACAGTTCTTTAATCTATTGCCATCATCACCATAGCTTTTTTTTAAAGCAAAAAGCCATTTGAGGTCTGTCATTACAGTTATTTTACCAAAGGCATTTCGTCATGCCTCAGTCAATAAAATACAGCAATCTTTCAACTATAAAACAGCACAAAGGATCAAATAAGCCCCTGTATGTTAAGAATCAGACGGTAACGTAATTAGCACCCTGCTGACATACACTCATAATAATAACAACAGAAAGAAGACGAGATTCCTTGGAGTGACAGGGGAGAGAAGTATCCAAATGATGTCTATCCTTTGCCCTGGTTGCTTGCTCTCTCTTATCTTTAATTACTCCTCTCGTCTGAACGCTCGCTGCACTGGAGATAGTCCTCCACTTCATCACTGCAGCAGATGACACAAGATACAAATGCCAAGAAAGGGTCCAGCCTCGTTTTCATGAAATGTTTTCTTTCTTCAGCTCCTGTAATTGGTTTAGATACACCGATATGAACATTCAGAGCTGTTTTTGCTCAACTGATGTAAATGGATTTATCTGTAAGGATAAGTGCATCTCATCCCATTATGGCACAAAATGCTTCATTGGATCCTAAAGCCTTTAATTCCTTCATTCGGCTGTTAAATTGCATATTCAAAAGAAACATTCTAACCGATTATGGGTACATCTAGAGTGCTGTCTGTAGCGTGAGGGTTTAACTGCTTTGAATCGCATGGTGATGCATTTTTACACATATGGGAGGGCAGCTACTCTGCCGGGGCAGGACGGTTGTACTGTGTTATTTAGGGCTATTCTGGGATATTTTGAGGTTTGGCCTAGGTTTAAGACAGATGTTGGGCTCAACTACTGTGTCATGGATTTGGGTTCCCTTGGCAGGACTTGCATTTTCTTTCTTGCTAACTTTCTTTGCAAGCTCTCCATCTCTCTGTCCAGCATATCGACCCAGTTGGACCCCGAACGTCCCGTTTCCCTGAAATACTTTAGAAGTTGGCTCATTCGGCTAACCGCATTCTTCCAGAGATCCTTCCCTAGACCTGAGCCGTAATCTCTGTTGCACACAGACAATGGAAAAAATGGTCAAATATTAATTTAATCGTTAGGTTTTCAGAGCGCTCTGACAGGAGAGATTGAAATATGCGAGCGGAAAAGAAGAGGGAGAGGAGAACGAAAGAAAGATTTATTTGTGTACATAAGTCAACCTCCCGTCCCGTCCCGCTCTCTCACAATTTCTCTCTGTCTCTCTTTCTCTCTCTCTCCCACACACACACACACACACACACACAGAGATACATCTACTCTCTCCCCTTCTCAAACTAAAGCCACAAGAGAGACACAATTTAGAGAAACACAATTCCTCTAAAATGTGAAACTCCCGCTAACATAATCAAGTCTGCACAGCACACTCCAGTCACCCACAGCCCACAAGTCATAAACACACACACACACACGCTGAAAGAAATACAATAGTCAATTCTGACAATTTAATGCCTTGACAGTATAGAGATGGACATAGAAAAAAGACAAAAAGTCAAAAAGTAAAATAACAGCATTATACGACCTGCTTGAACTAAACAGAGTATATCTTTGGATACACACACACACACACACACACACACAAATGTCTAGAATTTCTGACCAAAAGTATTATTTCACACAAACTCAGAAACACAACAAAAAGTACCGTTCTGCTTCAGGATGTCTCATTTACATGCTACATAATGCTTTAAATACAACTCTGCTAAACTCTTTGCCACAGTTTCAGAGATTGCGAAGCCACTAATACTGTGAACCTTGACACATTCTGTGATTATTTGCGAGTGTTTTCTAGTTTCTGCACAATATGCATTAGGAGTTAAGTGAATGGACTGCGGGTGGTCCACAGGCACGCCGTCTGAGGTCGAGACTTTTCAACAAACTCATGCATGCACTCTTACAGCATTTTAAACACTCTATGCCAGAAATCCATCTCCAGTTCACCAATACTGAAGCAAGGGCAGAGAGCATCTTTCTTCTACAAGCACTTACCGGACTGACCCTCCGACTCAGGGCTCATCTCAGAATCCATAACTTCACAGAGTGCTGAACTGCTGTCCAACAACTGAAAAACAGTGCTGAAAGGAGACAGATGGAGAAAGGAAGAGAGAGAGAGAGAAAGAGAGAAGAGGTTCCCCCTTCACCCTATGTGTAGAGAACTGCTCTGTGCCCCAACTGTTGTTCTGTATTGTCTACTGCTCCAGAGAGAGAGACAGAGAGAGAAAAACAGAGCCAGAATGGACGCATGTGGCGCATGCAGATAGACTATTCTTGTAAGTTGCGGTCTCTCTTTTGCTCCTACTTCTCACATGCTTCTTAAAGACACAGTATCCGCGACTTCTGCCGATTTAGCTCAGGCTGTCTTCAGTCTCTTTACAGAAGGACGAATAAAACGGACAATATTTAATGGAAGCCGTGAAAATGAGCCAAGTTACGTAAAGGTAACCTCAATGAATCACGTTCTCACATTTGCAATTATCCATGACGTATATTGAGTATCACATTGCACACTAATTCATTAGTGTGCATTACTGATAATAAGCTGTCCATATACCATCAGTCTAAGCATTTAAAGAGAGCCATTAACATAGCTTTACTTTGCTATGCTTTCTTATAATAGGACAACAGGAGTAATAGGACAACAACTGTACAACCAATTTCTCACCTTGATGTCTGTCTGCGCGCTACATGCTCTAATGGTGACTTTGAGGCTTTTCGACATGTCACTACCCAGCATTCAGCACACATGTCATGCGAAGAAAGAAGCAGAGAACAATACACAGGAGTCAACAACACTATTACTAAGTATTTGAAAGATGTTAAAAGTGCTCTCTGATGAGTACGCTATTGATTCGAGTTGATTATTGAAGCTTTTAATTTGCTGTACTGAGACGCGATGCATATTTTAAAAAGTTTCGATGTTTGTGAGTCAAGGTAATGGGGTAGTTCCTGCTATTGCCCTTTGGTTCGAAACATCAAAGAGAAGGCGCTCCAGTTCTCAAAGGGAGATAGAGATTTACTTCAGTTCCTCTTTTGTCTTTAATCAGTTATTCAGTACGGGGTGGGGGCAAGAAACTCTTTCAAAGCAATTCTGAAAATAAAGAAATATAATTATGAATATGACCATACACAGACTTAAATACATATCATGTGTTATTTTTGTTTAATTATACATGAATATACAATTATGAACCTGAATTAATTATATATATATATATATATATATATATATATATATATATATATATATATATATATATATATATATATATATATATATATATGAATGTAACAAAGTTTCTAATGAGCTATATAACTATAGTTAATATATTCCAATTTATATTTAGACTTACATCAATATTTAAACCTATATATATAATTACACATCCCAATAATATATAATAAAATGTGTTTAATAAATAAATAAATGAACAAAAATAGGAAAATATTTGGATGCTGGTCTTTGAGTCATGGGAAGCATTCTCAGTAAATCTAAATGTCTCTGTCAAGCAGAACAAAAATACAGCCCAGTAATTAAAAGCAGGATAGAGCCAGACTCTCGAGGAGCTCTTGAGAATCTTTATTTGCCTTATTGTTAGCGGCATTTTAGGCTCAGCACAATTTCGGCTTCGGTACCATACCAGAATTTACTACCTCATCGTCTCACTAAATCAATCCCATAGGTGACAAATACACAGCTTTAAAAGATACATGAACTGAAAACAGAACACTACGTGCCTGAAACTCAGCAGTAACAGACGTGTTGCTCGTTTAAAATGAATACTTCTCAGTACACTCCTGTACTCAGTAAAACCGAAGACATACTAAACGAACTCTAGCATTTTTGAATGTTGAGTGGACTCAGACCAACTCAAACACATCTGATTGGCCGTTATGTTCACATGCTCAACAGGGATGTCCACGATGCTGCAAAAACACATTTTAGACATATACTTTGACACTCATTACAGAGCGTTAACATTAACGGTATATCAATACTGCACCATCAGCACAATTATCATACAGAGTGAGATTTATCTTGTCGTTACATTTGAAAGTTAAATTTCAGAACTGCAGCGTATCAAGTAGTGACACTGTATCAACCCTACTGTGTGTGTTCATGTGCCTTTTTTCAAAGCCTGGTTACTGAGGTTTAAAAATCACGTGATGAAATCAGTAGTCAAATGATTAGCACTGCTTGTATGGGTCCTGTGGCAAATTTTACACACTGATTGCAAAATTGGTCTCATTTTTTAAAAGGTTTTTATTTCATATAAAAATAGCGTATTAAAAGCAATTATTGTTTTGGGATTTTTACCTGAAATTAAGGAATTCTGAGCAATATTGATTAATAAAAGAACATTTCGCTGAATGTATTAGGTCTGTCGTGGATAAATAAATGGCAACAAAGCTGCCAGCAGATGGCAGCAAGTCACAGTTTTAATAAATGATCTATTGAATCATTTCAAATCAAATGATTTGTTCAAAACGGCTAATTAGAAACGGAAAAAGGCCCTGCATCCCAAAGTGCATACTATCCATCCGTGATATTAGTAGTTTTGAATACTATTTAGGGAGGGTGGATAGTAGGCTGCACAGGGAGTGAGTCCGTCTGAATGGACGGTTGAATCACTGCATCGCTCTATTCTTTCAAAAACACTGTATTGCTCTGCGCTATTATACACAATTAATAACACATTTTTGCTCACGCAAATGTGCTGATATTCAGAAAAGCACATTGTTTGTAAAATGAACATAAAACAAAAACCCATGGATACTTTTTTGTTTCATTGCTGGAGTAATGAGTGCATTCTAACAGCATGCTTTTGGACTAAATGACATTGTCTGTTATTTTTTTTGTTTGCAAAGTTGCATAATGTGAGCTTTCCGGTTTTCTCTCAGCACCTCACAGCCACACAGCACAACATATCAGGGGAATGTATTTAAATTCTAATCGAGATAAAAATCATACCTTTTTAAAGAGCTTCAGAACCATTTTGTGGGGAAATTTGTGAATTACAATTTTAACATTTCACATGCATGATAAGTTTTACATAATGCACAAAATGAATAACCCAAAGAGGATGGTATGAGGGGGTGGTTTTACAAATGGGAATGCTTTTTGTCTTTTTTTTTTGATCAGCGGGATGCTATCCCCCCTAAATTCGAGCCCTGCTTGTACCTTTGTAAACTTATGTTGACGTCCAAAGATGAACAAAGACCGCACGAGATTGAAACAAAATGAGTGTGATTAAATTACAGAATTAGATTTTTTTTGGTGAACTATGGCTTTAATATTTTCTCTCACTTGACCTCTAAATGTAACCCTCACAAAACACTACATCTGAATAAAAACATAACTTAGCCAATTCAGGCGTCTTTTCAGTTAGTTAGGTCTGATTTTAATACAATATATGTTTCACTGTATTACAAATTTATGGAGATTTTTGCATTTTAATTTTTAAGGGCCTATATGATCAGTTTTAGCTATACTGGAATCTCAATATGGCTCCAGGAGTAATTTGTTAAAAAATAAAAATAAGTAAATTGTCAAAAACCAAATGTGTGCCACTTTGCAGAGAGATGATACTTAATGTCTTTAATTGATTTAATCTAAAGAGGAACGCCTGAAAAACAAATAATGTGTATATTGGAAACAAACTGCAATTCTAGTTTCAACATTATTTTTCAAACATCCCATTTCAATAAGCACCAGCTAAATGCGAAGGGATCAATATCGAAATATTGAGATAACGTTAATGCAATGTAAATTACTCACACATGAATTGATAGAGGTAAATAAGATGCATTTCTAGTTTCAACAATATGTGATCCTCTGAAAATAGAATTAGTATGTTCATTGGAAAACATAGGCATTACTAGGCCAGTAAAATAGCAAAAAAAAAAAAACCATCACAACATACATAACAGGTTGTAAACACCATTATTATAAAAGTTAATCCAAACTATAAGAACCCAGAGAAAGGTTCATTTGACCGAAGTAAAGAATATTGTAGCCAACATCCTCCCCTACTGGACACAATGAAAATGACATGGTTTGAATAACTGCGTATAAGGTTTTATATTATAGGATATTTTTAGGGAAAACGCAATTTGACTTTATAAAGCTTTGTTTCAATGCACAAAGTTTATTCAAGCAGATAAAATACCTATAAAAAAATCATAACTACATATATATAAAACAAACCCGGCTTTTATTTAGTTCTCTGTGGCCATAAGAGACACTGGTAAGTGGTAAGTGACAGTAGCGCACTCACTGTTGTCCACTGAGAGATGACACTGGAACTCTGGGAACTGCGTCTCCACGGGAACGCTGATGGTGCGACGCAGCAGTCTGGATCTGCAGGTGTCCGTCCTCTTTTCCTGCAGGAGCAGAGGGTGCACCTGACAGCGGAATACAAGAAAAAAAAAAAAAAAAAAAAAAAAAGACACAATTGAGCACACATCCGCCCGCCTCTCATCTCATTATTAATATATTCCATCCGAACCGAGCAGATTCAAGTCAGACAATCAGACGCAGCAAGACATAAAGAATTCAATACAACAAGCACACAGATGGACAGAGGATGAATATATTAATCAAAGGACTTCTAGAAACCGAATACGGCTGTGCTATTTCATATATAACACCAAAGCAGCTAAATATTATCATAGCACATACTACTGGATAGTAAGATACACTTTTTTTTTTGTTAATTTACTCACTTTTGGTACGGCAGATAGCTCTACTGAGAGGAACACAGAAGTCACACAGACCAGCGTCAGATCTGGAGCGGCTCTGGCTGTCAAAGTGACCCTTGCGTTCTTTCCCAGAATCGTGTTTCCAGCACGCATTCAGCCCTCACGGGGTTGTAACTAAACTTTCAGAACGCGCGTTCTCTTGAGACTGCGCTGCTGTGCTTCTGTTGTTACTACCGACTGTGAATTTGCCCTCAAGAAACGGTCCGCGGTACAATCTCGGCCACAGCAATCTGGTTTACTGACAGTACAAATTAATTTAATGGCCCTGACATTTCGGTTTCATAACCACGGTACTTGCCAAATACTAAAAATATTGCACGTAAGTCAGTAAGTCAGTGTGGAGTAAAATTTGATTCAAATTATTGCTTTTTTCAAATTAGTACTTGCCTGTAAGCTGATTCTATTATTACATGTGACTGATCTGAATTAAATGAAAGGACTATGATATTTTGGAGGTTGGAAAACTAATGCAAAAGCCAAAAACAGTTAATTAAACACACACACACACACTTCTACAAACTCCTAATTCTCTTCTTAATAGCTGTCACGTTTACACACTGTATAGGGATTAAGAGATATATAATATGATGGGAATAATATGTGCTCTGTAAATATTAATAAAGCAACCAGTTAATAGTAGGAAATGGTCGTTAAAGTATTACCTTAAAGTAACGTAAATATGTATCATATTTTAACCTCTTGTATAAAAAATTACTTCTTCCTTTCACAGAGCGAAATGTTAAAAATACAACACTGTACTTTATAGGAATCAAATAAGCTGCGTATGAACACACGCATTTCCAGCACGAGAGCAATTTTCATTTGTGGATGAAGACAACACTGTTTACTGCTTCGTTTATTTTACTTATCAAAGGCACTTTTATCGCGCCGCTTTAAATATCGGCTAATATGCACAGTAATAAAAACTAAAGAGAGCTCCAGGCAACATTAGTTGGGAACATCCAGAATGATTTTATAAATAAATAAATGGGGGAAAAAAAATCATCCTATAAGTACATTAAGTGCATTAATAAATTTCTTTAAGCATTAAAGATCTGGTATTGCCAGGAGAGTATCAGTCTTTTGCTCCGCCTCCAGCAGAGAATCATTCACCGCTGCTCTGCCCGGCCAGTAATAGAGGAGGGGAGATTTATTACAGCGCTGCTCTGTGGCTGATAACAGAGGATTCGACATACAGCGTGAGCTATGGGCGAGCGGAAAATTCTTTATCGACCACAGTACACAGCATATATTCTTTGCAAGTGTGGGCCATCTATTGATCGTCCCTGTGGAACGCCGCGTGTCTTGGCTGCCAGGCCGAAAACTCATCCCAGGGAGCCTGCTGATGTAGCGCACTTCTGCACATGTCACAGTGACAAACTACACACAGCTAACACGCTATACGCTCTCGAATGCTTGGACTAGTTCGGTCGCAACCAACTCAAAATATTTTCTAAGAAAACTAGATTTTTGCTTTTTCTTTTCTTTATTTGTTACTGTGCAAAAAAACTGTATATTTCTAACAGCTATTTCTTCAGTCACTGTGCCACATGATATTTCAGAATTATTATCAATAAAAACAGTTGTGCTGCTTAATTCTTTTATTGGTTTCTTTCAATAGAAAGCTAAAAATAATTTAAAATAAAAATGCTCTGAAATATTATAAATATATTTACTGTCACTTTTAATTAATTCAGTGCTAAATAAGAGTATTAATATATTTAAAAAAAAAAATTGAATAGTAGTGTATATAAGATATATCATGTAACAATATATGAAACTATGTTTACATTGTTATATAAGTTTGTGGGCAGTTACTGTAAGCATAAGTCATAAAACCAAGTCCCTAGAGCAAAAATAATTAAATAAATTTTATATATATATATATATATATATATATATATATATATATATATATATATATATAATTTATTTAATCTCCTATATATATATATATATATATATATATATATATATATATATATATATATATATATATAATTTTTTTTTTTTTTTTGGGAGGGGGTGGGGGTGGGGGGAAGAGGTAAAATAGCCAAATAAATAGCTACTGTTTCTTGCAAATACACTTTTTGGTTAAATCTGAAAACAAGACATAAGCTAGACATTTAATTGATTAAAATGAGTATGTTAGTAAATATATATGTATGTGTGTATGTACACATACTTACACACATTTCTAACCACAATCTAATTTGGTTTCAGTGACCCAACTGAACCCTGTTTACACCTATATTTAGTACCGTCCACTTGATCAGACCACCTGAACTGGATTGAATGGATTTAAACCCCATAGCCAGTTAAGAATAAACTGTAAGGCCACGTGAGAAATATGAGAAAGGGCTCGTTGCGTGTCGTACCTCCTCTTTGTCCAGCAGCAGCATCTGATAGTCGGTGACCACGCAGAATTTGGGGTTCCACACGGCGCGTTCAGCACACGGGTGACCACATGACATCCAGTGGCCTGCAGGACCCCTCATATCTGACAAGACAGAAGGAAGACCAGAAATAGAGAATGATGAACAATGACAGCCAAAAAGAGCACCTGGAAAATGAGAAGAAATCAGAGGTGAAGGGATTTCTGCCAAACGCCCTGTTTGGACCACGAATTCAAAGACTGGCCGGTGACCTTCCTCTTTACGAAGGTCGAATAAAATCCTGAAAGATCTGCAAAGCGAACAGCTCCCGAATCTGTAGCAGACATGTCTTCCAAATGAAACAAGAGCGCCTGGAACGCATTTATATGGTAATGAGCACCCAGTTCACGGCAATGAGATTTCCAAACATTTCACCAAGTGAGCAAGAAATATTGCCATGTTAATTTAAATGTGATATAGAGAATGTAGGTAAAGTGAATTACAACACCGTCATAGTGTTGCTTTTTTGCATCTCATATAGAGACATCGACACGCTGCATGGGACGTTAACAATCTCATCTTGTTTCAGAACAATGAACAAGCCTGTTCTCATTCTCATTCATGGCGAACCTTTGCTTCTCATGCTAAATGAAGGTAAAAAGCCTTTTACAGCCAAATAATTAATGAGCTGAAGTTAGCTGTTACACTTGTGCTTTATGATTGGAAACTCTCTCTATGAAACATTATAGATTAATGCAGCGCTTCTTAATTCCGGTCCTCCCGTACCCCTGCTCCGCGTATTTCGCACGTCTCTTATAGTTAACGCGCCTGATTCCGATAATCAGATCGTTAGACGCGAGCTCCGTGCATGAACTGTGTTCCCTACGCAGTGTTCATTGCTTCCTACTCCCTGAGCAGTGGAAATCCGTTAAAGTTTACTTCGGAAAATGTATTCACGGACGAGTGTGACATCATACACCTCTGTATATAAATACAATTTGAATTCATGCATTCTTGCATGCTTCGGTGCCCTTTGAATAGAACATATACATCCGCTTCGAACTGAGGTTATCTGGAATATCCTGACGTCCATATTGCAGGGCGCTTAGGTTTGAAGAGAACAAACGTTTGAAGAGATAAGAAACATACAAAAATGTGCAGAGAGGGGTACTGGAATTGAGAACCGCTGGGTTAATGTATTGTTTAATGATATCTTAACGGTAATTATGAAAAGGTCAAAACACACCAGCCTATAACAGTAACCTTTAAGTTCATGGTAGTAGTAGTAGTAGTAATATACAATTAACATACACTACTGTTCAAAAGTTTAGGGTCAATAAGACTATTTTCTAATGGTATATATACATATACATATATATATGTGTGTGTGTGTGTGTGTGTGTGTGTGTGTGTGTGTGTGTGTGTGTGTGTGTGTGTTCCTGTGATGGAAGACCTAAGTTCTCAGCATCATTATTTCAGTACTCAGTGTCACAATATCCTTCAAAAATGATTCTAACGTGCGGACAAAATTATTACATTTTTATTTTTACTCTTTAATGAATTCAAAATTCAAAAGAACACCAATAAATGTTTTTGGTTTTTGGTCTTTACTCTTGCAAGGTACTGATTTCTTGAGTAATTAATAAAAAATTTTCAAACTTTTGATCCGTATATACATAAAGCCAGTTAAAGCAAGTTGTGTCAGAGAATAATAATAATAATAATAATAATAAAGTAATATTTTAACTATTGGTTTTAAATCAAATTGAATCATTATAACATCCAAATCAATATTAATGTTACTGACAAAGTTAAAGTTACAACACTACTTTTACTGTGCACCAGTAAAACATCACAGACAAATGAGATACCTAGACTACAAACTATGAGCAGCAACAGCAATATCTGAACAACGGTCACAGAACTTCATCATCTGGACTGAGCTTCTCCATCTGACCTCCTGAGATGTTTCTATGCTCAAACAACCTACTCAAACTCCCTTAATCTGTAAGAAAAATGGTCAGCCTCCATTTTCTTCCTATGAAGATGCAGAAACACACACTCCATGTGGCTTGGAAAGCACAATCATCCACTTTCCCAACATCACAGCATGATTGCTGGAACGTCTTTGCCAACTGGCAGTTACATTTTAAGGAAAAAGCAATGATAAATAATGACTGGTTTGTCCCGATAGAGAGAGAGAGAGAACGAGAGAGAAATGACAGTGAATGAATGTGCGTTTGTGTACAAAAAGATCTATATTTTGCTTCGTTTTTCATATCTTAGTCAACTCCATTACCATTTTCATTATTGTAACCATAAGCAATAATGTTTCTGAAAGAGCATGTGAGACTCACTTAAATGCACATTTAAATCCTGTAATCTTGTGATGAGAGAAGTCTTATCTTTCAGTTCAATGTGATTGTGCAGATGCAATTAGCAGCGCAGAATCATTCTGAAAGCCGGACACGGCACAATCAATGCCGTATAGATAATGCGCAGTACACTTAATAGCCTCCTCCTCGAAGGGACACACAAACACACAGCATTGAGCAACCATTACAAGCCTGCCACGTACAGTACACAAACCCACTCGTTGCTTTAGAAAGATGAACATATGGCTAAACACAAATTGCTAGAAGCAGTGATTTTTGTGGTAGCTCTAAAGTGGCCAATCTGTTCTCCTTAAAGCACAAATACTACACTGACCAAGAAAAACTAAACAGGAATATTACTTTGCGTCCATGTTTAGTGTCAAAAGCGACTGACAACTACTTTAACATAACTTTAGAAAGGCTAAATGTTGTTAATACAATACAATACAATACAATACAATACAAACTTCTTATTTAACATTGTTCATGTTCAAACCAGGGGTGTCAAAAAAAAAACCCTCCTCCAACAAACATACCATGTAGCTTTCAAATAAGTCTTATTGGCTTTATTAGCTGGATCAGCAGTGTTTAATTAGGGTTGCCCTCAAGGAACTGAGTTTGACACCCCTGGTTCAAACGATACAACAACTGGACTGGAACCTTAGAAATAATTTATTTAGTCATTATTTGCTTTTAAAATCAGCTTCAAAGAATTTACTGTATTTTTCCTGTAAATAAAATAAAATAAAATTAAATTAAATTAAATATAACATTTAAATCAAATTAAATTAAATTGAATTTACATTTTATTAAATTAAAATAAATTATATAAAATTAAATTAAATACAATTTTAAATTAAATAAAAAATATTAATAATATATATATATATATATATATATATATATATATAAAAATAAAATATCCTTGTGCATTCTTCTGCATACACCTTGGATAAAAATAAAAACAAAATTAACATTGAAACATCTTCATGTTGTATACTAGGACCTTCAAGTTGACAGCTTGCTCATAATCTTGTTTTTGTAGGCAGCTCATTAGGTTTTGGAACAAGTTTAATGTTTACGGGGGGAAAAAAAATCGGCAAAATCAGCAAAAGGTGTGTCTTTTAAATGAGAAAAGCATTTTAGCTCCTGTAAATTCTCAGTATATCAGGTCCTGGATCCCTGACAGGATGTTGTTACTCAAACTAAGCGCAGTGCACAAGGTGGGTAATTAAATGTGATCTGCTGGTTCATTCCTTTTCCTGTCAAGAAATTAGGGCCTGATTTCATACTCAGTTACTTCAAAGTGTCATTAATGGCTTATGGCTTCATGCTATTACCGGAAGGGCAACTGGTCTCTTAATCTTAGCGGGCAGTGTTCTGCTTCTCCAAATAAACACTTCGTAATGACCACTGCTTTGATTTTATCAAATCATTTATAGCGTTTTCCGTTAAAAGACTTTAATAATTTTAGAATTATTGCCTTTTCCGTTTAATCTGCTAAACCCATTCATGATGTGGTCACATCAAAAAAGAGATTACTTTATGCCACTGCCAAAGCGAAGCCCTTATCAGTGCAATAACATGCACACAAGGGAGGGGAGGAGAAAGGGAGCAAAACACAAATGGCACGAGAGAGAGAGAAGAAAAAGAGAGATTTATTGCAAGTGTGACATGAAGGAGACACAGAGTCCTCATTGGCTGAAATGTGTCTCTGTGGCCCATCAGCAAGGTTTAAAAACACACCTTTATAAACACAAAATGAGAACTGTGTTACTTTTACCCACATTACACTGGATATCATTTGGAATTAGCATTATAATGGTTAAAAAAATCATTTTTAAATTAAAATAACACCACTGTGGAAAAAACTGATTATCCAGGTAGCTTTCTCTTCAACTTTTACTGAAGATGAATATGCGACGAAAAGGTGTGGACGGTTATTTTTGCACCCGATATTTATCTCCGAGAGTTTCCCTTTCAGATGCTTAATTTAGGGGAATATAATATAAACTAAATCACGTGACGCGTTTCACCAACATTGGCGCTCATCAAATTATTTAACGTCCAAAAAAGCATGTCTTAAAGCATGTCTGTAAGCTCTTTGTCGCCATCTCTTGCGGAATTATATTCCACGCACGGCGCGGATGAATATGATGTTTTAAGGAGTATGTGTGGCTGTCAGTCACTGCAGAACTCACTGAAAAGCCTGCATCTTGGAATATATGACGATTGCCATTGAATATCGTCATCTAAACAAGTAACAAGTCCGCCACGCTGAGGGAAAAACATTAAAGTTACATTAAATCGCTCTACCTACGGTGATTAAATCAAACAATCGACTAGCTCCTATCACATCAATTTTCATGTTAAGAAAATCTTTTAACCCAAAAAGCCATAAAATACAAATTTTCAACTTACTGTGGCTTATTTATTTATTTGTTCTGAAACCATGCTAACCATGCTAATTCGCGCCGCACATTAGCATTGTTTTTACAATGTTTTATAACGAAAAGCTAAATCTTTCCTAGTGGCCCTTAACCTGCTCAAGCAACTCTCACATGTTACCAATTCAACACTACACAGCCGTTATCACACATTTATTTTGTTACTGAAAAACAAAAGATAATTAGCAATAGTAGAAAAATGCATCCAAGGAGACCAGCACTGGATTTTCTGTACTGCGGGATGCATTCAGACAAAGAGAAGTAATTGGGCATTTCCTTCAGAGAAAACAAGTTAGAAAGCGCAAAAACATGTGAGATCAAACAAGCCTTACATTTTTTTGGTTTACTCAGAATCAAACGTAAAACAGTTTCGTGCTTCAGGGAAATATTACAGTTAAGACTTTTTAAATTTAAGATCAAAATATTAACTCCTGGTGTATGCAGAGTCTATAAATTACGTGTCTGAACTGCTATTCAGTTTTAAATTAACAGCCAACCAAATAATACAAATCGGAGCAAAGGGCTTTACAGTTTTGTTGTTAAAGAGATGCGCCGACTTAGAAATTTGCATGAGATTTGATAAGAATTCTGAGAAGCAGATAAAGAATTAGCGTTTATGATTTTATGGTACAGACAATGCGAATAAATATGATCTCTCATGAGGTCAGGAACGAATATAAGACGAATAACAATCAAACGAATCATGTTTGCATTTGCCTGCAAATGTACCTTTATCTAATAACAAAACCACAGGACAGGCGATTGAAAAACTAATACCCTGAGCTCGAAATAATGTGTAAATGCACGAAAAGAAGAAATCCTTAGAGGAAAACACACACACACACACACACACACCATATTGTATTAAAACGTCACCCCTATTTATAGACATATAGTCAATCAAATACTGATAATTTCAACATCTTTAAAAATAAACCAAAGGCAGTCACTAGAAATGTTCTTCACGCAAATGTGTGCCATTACATTCGTTCAAAATCACGAAGAACATCACATGATCACTCACAACAAATAAAAAGCGCCCCGTTCTACTACCATCCAAGTGAACCATGAGCACAAGAGAGCCTCATTATTTGATTGTACGTAACCAATTACTAAACAAAAGCTCGGAAAGAAATCTATGATGATTTCTTCTAAGTAGGTCAGAGAGTAATACAGCAGCTGATCTGTTTTCTCTCTCTCTCTCTCTCTCTCTTTTCCTCCAGCTGCTCGGGTCTCCATGTGTTCTGCTCTACTGTATTTCAGGCTCCAAAGATCAGGGGTATTTGTCTACAGAGTGTGTGGAGCTAAATTTCATGTGCGCACGCTCGCATTGCTCTACATCCATTACTATTTGATTACTGATATTCATAATGCACGTTTCCTTGAAAAGACATCAACTTGCTGTCTCTTACTCATTCACACACACACACACACACACACACACAGTTAATAGTTGATGTTGGGCCATTTGTAATAAAAGTTAAGTTGAATCAAATAAAACATTCCACCTTTTGAAACGTCTACTCAATACTTTCTCATTTAATGCAAAAATAGCAAATAACTAACCTTATGAGGGTTATTGTTATAGCCAAATGTAATTACTTAATTGATTAGATTAAATATTTGAATCGACCGACAGCCCCAATTATAACATATAATTAAAATATGCTGATAAATCAGGTAATACATAAAAAGCTGTATGGTGAATCAGATTGGCCTGTCCATAAAAGATGGCCACACTCACATATAGACACAGCGCACAGGGCCATACATAGAAATACAAAGCACATCAGGGTAAAGCATGACACTGATATAATCACACTAAATCAAAAAGGTATCACATAAAACATAAATGCACTAATACACATTATGATAGCAAAAGTAGAAGAAACAAGCCCATTTAAATGAAATATAACCTAATGCGTGTCACACAGGGACTTATCCATTTACAGTTTTACCACACCATACAGTTTTTTTCTCCGAGCAGTAAATAATCGCATTATATGTTTAAATTGCTGGCGATGAGAACACACACCTGTTGAAAATATGCAGCCACAACGCCGAGAATATACCGCTTCTCGCATCAATACTATATAAACATTCAACTCCCGCACGAAAAAACACCCGAAAAGACCAGCCAGTTCTACGCTATGACAGACAAAGACAAGGTGAGCCGGAAAAAAAACGAAAAAGAGGCACACAGAGAGAAGAGAGGAAAAAAAAAGAAAAGAGAAGCAGACTGAGGGAGAGCTCGGAGGCGTTTACCTGAGAAGAAATCGGAGGACGTGCTCTCTTGCCTGTTCATTGCCAGTTTCTGTAGTTAGTCCGTCAGTGCGTGAGCAGCATACGCTGAGAGTGTGTGTGAGAACATGCCGTTGCCATGTGCATGAGAGCGAGCGTGTGTTTGGTGCGCTGTGCTTTCTGAAGACTGTTTGCGGTCAACTGAGAGTTTTGTTCTCCGGCTGTTTAACTCTGGCGCATTTTACTCGCTCTCTTTTCCATTTCGTTTTGTAGAAAGGCGGTCAAGCTGGACAACGCAAATGAGATGCGTCGTACGTTCTACACTTCTAATTACAGGTCACAGATCGAGAGTTGAAACATCTTATACGGAAAGCTTGCATCTAGACATCTTCCATGAATCTGAATGCGTTATCGGTTCGCTGTGTGTTTTGGGTGAGCCTTTCGATGCTTCGAAAAGAAAGAAATAAAAGAGCAAGCGCGTTTTGAAAGATGGAGAGAGGGCAGTGGAAAAAAAAGAGTTGATCTGTGAGAATCACGGTCATTCTAGAGACTGGGAGACATGAAGTGTTCGTACACGCGTGCACTAGCGTGCATTCATTACATCTGTCCCTGAGATCCGTGCAAGCTGTACAATCTCTGCCTCTGGAGAATCGTCATTGGTCTCCTCCGTTAGCCAATCAGCATGGCCGCACAGACGTGTTTCTCTGTGTGTGTGCTCATCTCTACCACGCCACTGAAGCTCACACTTCAGAAATGAACTATCAAGCATACAAAGCCTCTCACAAACACACATCTCCGTTCCAAGACTAAACATTGTGTTGTACACAACAAAATAGTCACATGTGCCGTTTTACACCCTTAAAAACGCAACATAATGCCAAGACAGCTCCGTTGCCAACAATAAATTGCACCCATGAGATTCATGCTTCTATTGGGCGTCCATATTTCTTCACTGCACCTTGCCCAGCACTGGCATGACCAAAAAATTAAAATAAATAAATTAATTAAAATAATGAATCTGTATTTTTGTGTTGTTTTCTGATTTTTACAATTTCCCTCATATGGAAATACCTGTTTTTTGGCAATCATTTCCTCTATACAACTGCAATGCATTTTAATAAGTTACATTAAATGAAGTTAATTTAACATTAACAGTTCCTTTATCAATATCCTATTAAAATTGTTGCATGTTGCATCTTTACAGGACGTAATGGACAACAATAACAATTCAAAAAATATTCTGTTTATAATAGGCTATAATAATTCACTGACTATTGATTCATACTATTTTAATTAATGCCTATAGGCTGACTTTTTCTACGAGAGCCTAACGTACAAAGAACGTCATTTTTACATGTTTTTACATATTCATAGCATTTCTTTACTTTTACGCTAGCATTCAGGCGCGCAATTTCACCTTAAATGTCGCCTTAACCTGTCCATAGCCCAACGCCTATTTGGCAAAAATGAAAACTAGGAAACAAAATGATTCATTCATGCTTGTTACCTGCGTTGCGCTTTAAAATTGAGGTGCGCTGACAATTTAGTGAAAGCCGTTTGCCTTAATTATACAACGAAAGCCTAAATAAAACAGCAATCACAGCCTTCACCTGAATCACTTTTGTTCTGTTTGTATACTTGAACAGGAGCCAAAATTACACAATAGTCCTACCAAACAAAAGTGACATGACAGGTGTGATGAGGACTACGCTTTTATTTTTTTTTTAATCTTTGGCAGTCAATAAAGATGAACTGTTCTTTACAGATCCTTTACAGCTTTCCTATTTAATCGAGTCACAACGAAAACAAATTACAAAACCCTGACTGCTACATTATTCAAGGAACAGACAAGAAAAGTCGGTATTTGTACTACAGCTCTGATGAAAAAGTAAATATGATATGTGACTTTAGTATATAAGAAGATGGCGGTTTATTTATGCTAAAAGTGAATAACATGCATGATGATGATGAGATGTGCTCTCCTGCCCCGTTCATTTCACCGCATGATCGATTCCACTTTCATGGCATCTCACTCCTTATCTATTTCTTTCTTTGCAGCCCTTTAACTCATTCCTCACTCTCTTGCTTGCTTAGATCATTAAATTAAGTCACTGTCCATTTGGTGTGACTACGATGTCTGAGATATACAGCGGCTCTGACAGGCCATGTGTGAGCGAGCACAATTTCGCTGGCCCCTACTTTGTCTTTGCAGAGCGCGTGACAACCGTGGCGCTCTACATTGATCAAGACTTCTTCTCTGACAGCTCTACGAGTTGAGAAAGAGAAAATGTGCGTAGCTTCCCATCACCATATGTGAGGACCAAAGCAGAAGGGACATCACTCTTTCAATGACAGCTGTGCTCAAGTGCATCTCACTTTGCTACAGGAACAACGACAAACGATGACATGAGTAACGGTATATACATTCATGGTCACGATGTATGTCGCTTTGGGAAAAAAGCGTCTGAAAATGCATTCGTGGAAATATAAATGTACAGTACATCAACACAAATTCTGCCAGCGATTTGGAGAGCTTTCAAAGAGTTGGTGGCTTAAAAGTGCCAGGTTATGCAAGAAAGCATGCTTAAAGTAAAAAGAAAAACATGATGGTTGATAAAAAGAACAACAGTTCAAAAAACAGATTGGACAGACAAGATAGATCGAAGTGTACCAAGTTGCTTGTGCAGCATATGGCCATATTTATTCAAATAGCATTAAAATGGAAGTAGCAACTGATTTTCCTTCTCACATGTTGTGACTTACATCCAAATGCAATGAATTATTGAAGAATTATAATAAGAGGAACGCAAAAAATGCATGAGAACTTGGTTCTATCCATTGGCTGCTGACTGGATTTTGAGATTCGTTGCGTTGCACTCAAATATTAAATAAGGAGGGCCAGACTAAAATAGTGGACTAAAATGGCTGGCATAGCGTATATCACCAGACACCACTATCTTTGGTTTGGACATTTTGGGGGGGGTTTTTTGCTAGTATGAAAGTCAATAGTGACCCGAAACCCCCTGGTTACAAACTTTCTTCAAAATATCTTCCTTTGTGTTCGGGCAGAACAATGAAATTCATACAGATTTGGAACTACTCAAGTAAATAATAGCAGAATATTTTTTAGTTTTGGGTGAACTATGATACTTCACACTGAAGCACGCACACATACACACTAATGTCCTTGAAAAACAAGTCTCTGGTAAACAAGTGGAGTAATAATCACCCATGTGTGTCTAATATCTCAATGCCTACACATCTGATTGATGACCCTACATTTAGTCAATGTCCTCTTCCAAATTACATAAATGAAAGTTGCAAATATGATTATATATCACTCGGTTCACAAGGTACACAGCTAATTTCTAATGCTATAATTCAATATACATATTTGCAGCAAGCCGGCAAAGCCTGGCTGCATCTCCAATTTACATGACTGCTCGAGAACTTTGTGAAACACGAAAGAAACAAGATGAGGGTTAGTACATGATGACAGAATTTTCACGTTTGGGTCAACTATCGATTTACTTCAGAATGGGATATTTTCATAAACGGCCTCTACCTAATTTCTCCGCATAGAGAATAATCCCTCATATGTGCTCAGGTTTAATCTGAGTTTACAATAAGCCCGTAGTAATATTAAAGTACACACGTCTCGCCCTGTTATACAAAAGAGAGCATGTCTGCTTTGGAATTACAACCCATGTCTTTAATCTTTGGTGGCAGTGACATTTAACCAGAAGTGGAATTCATGAGCATGTTCGCCTGAGCGAAGAACGGAATGATGGGATATTTACGATAGGTCATTTAGTTTAAAGAGAAGGGAAGGCAGCTTTAGGAAAGAACCTGAAGGAGCCTGAGGGGAGCATGAGAGCTTCATTCACACCCACTGACATTTTCCAGAGGACAAATCAATTAGCAGGGTATTAAAGAGAGGCTGTGTGTGACTGAGTCCCCGGGCTCTTAAACAGTAACCGAGAAAGCACTGCAGAACGCATGCACAAGCACACACACACACACACACACACATCACAACAAAAACAAGATCAGACACACTCTGGATAGAGCATGAACAAGAAAACACAGCTTCCACTAATAAAACACATCCTGGCACGGCAAACACTTATGCTTCCTTTTATGTGCTGCTGTTAGAAAAAAAACAATCTAGGGGAGCAGTACTGGGTAATGAAGGAGTACTAATGATTTAAGCCTGAATAGTTGCGATGCATGCAGCATAAAATAAAGTGCATGGGATTCTACTAAACAATACTGTCAACAAGCCACATTCACAAAGAACATGTCCAGTGTTGAAATAAAAAAAAAGCTAAAGACTGAAAAGTTTGAACACTTTTTAAAGAGCATTATTAGAGGCCTATTGTTGATTATTATCCATATTATTCATTGCACTGCCCTGCATTTATTACAGCTATGTGTCAAGCATATATTTAGCCCCATGTCCATTTGACCTTTGAGGAATCAAAATGAGCAGTTTTCATCAAAACTTTGCATGCAAGACTCTATATGAGAAAAACTGACAACAAACAAATGTTGTGATCCCTAAAAAAACATAGGAGTGTTTTGTTTCATTTTTAAATATATTTTGTGTGATCGGCCCCTCAAACAAGTCAAGCGTGCCTGTGTTAAAACATGATGGCATCTACCACCGTTATTCACTACAATTATATACGCCCCAACAATATAATAGTATATATATATATATATATATATATATATATATGTCAATTACAGAACTGTGGTGTATCCTTTCCCATAAGTCCGTATATCAAACCTATTCGGCCAGCAGTGCATTAAATATGCTTTGCTTATTAATAAAGCATAGACTTCTTTGAAACTTTTTTTAAGCAAGCATGAGTAAATCATGTGCCACCGTTAAAACGTAATCATGTGACTTGTTCCTTATACTTTTTCTGTCACTGTGATCATTACCACAGATGACACAGCAGCATGTCAGACTCAGCGTGTCAGTCTAGAGGGGAAATACCCACCAACTAAGAATTACGGATCTAAAAGAGGAAGAACATACTATATGTAAATGGAGAAAAAAATAGTTTATGAAAAAACACATCAAACAACAACTCTACAGCCCAGCAGGCCAGTTCTGAAGCGGAAGCATTTTGAATTGGCTCAGTATTAAACAGACCTACTAGCAAGTTACTTTTCTACAAGGACTTACTGGGCAGCTGTTTTCTCCGGATTATGTCATAAATTCCTCCGAGACAAATCCTCAAAAATCTTTGATCTGTGTTCTTAACTGATTTTGGCTAAAGAGCCGCACATCAACAAGTATCTTGTAAACCCATGCCTCAATTAACAAGTCTTTTTAAAATACAGTAAAAGACTGTGTGTTGCCATGGCACACAGTTCTAAGCTCATTTCTCTAATGTAGAAACCAGCACTTTGAATGAGAAGGGTTACATGCGCACTTATCTAGCTTGCCTGTTTCAGCGTAGATTTTCAGATTTAGATTGTGTTTCAGTTAAAAGGATATTTCAGGGCAAAAAAGTTCAAATGGGTGATCCGATCTGGTCGCACTAGCGAGAGCATTGCTTGATCTAAAATACTGCAAATTTTGTCCCCTTGTTCTCACTGTAAGCACAGACTCTCCACCCCTCGTGTGGGACCGTCCTACCTGAGACTTGAATCCATCCGTGATGCTGGCTGTGCGATGAATAGAATAAAGGGTTCTCCATTGTGTTTCTTCTCCTTTGCATCGTTGTGATTGGTGATCTGAACCATTGAGTGTGAGGATAATCTTCTGAGAGAGGCGTGCATCCCTCTATATGCTACTGACCGATGTTCCAAGTCCTCTCAGCTGCAGCGTGTGTGTGCTTTAGAGAGAGAGAGAGAGAGAGAGAGAGAGAGAGAGAGAGAGAGAGAGAGAGAGAGAGAGAGAGAGAGAGAGAGAGGAAGCAGGGGGAGGAATCTAAAATTTAATTTGTGATGATGGAGATCAATGTGAAATGACAAAACTGGTTTCTGAAGCAGCAGGATTTCTTGTTAAGTCTGATTTAACATCTCCAGGTTTTCATCTAAAAATGTGTGCCTATTATGTTAAATTGAAACATTATGCCTTAGCTGAGAAAAACAGTGTTACACGTGCAATACTGCATTTACAGTAGTTGTTAAAGTGACAAATCAACATATGCACATATATTTTTTGTTGTTAATCAGTATTTAAAATAGCATAAGTTATTAACCTACGTTATTTCTAAATTCATTTTACAAAATGAAATGGGGATGTCATGGGGTAAACCATAATCATTTTAAATCAATGTAATTATTTAATCATTAAATCGCAGATTTAATCAGCGTAATCAATTTATGCAGAAATTTAAAACAATGACGCGATTTAATTGGTGTCACAGCTCCCGAACAAGTTTAATAACAATCTCTGAGCAAAAAAATTATACGATTTAATGACACGTTTTAATTTCTAGCAGACATTAAATAATGCAATGATATCGAATCCCGAGGCACGCCAAACGTTTTACTTCTAAATAACTAACGTTGCATTTAACTAATTACCACTTTTTTTCTCGTTTAGCCATTTTTTGAGCAAGTTTCTATCTGCACAGTTTGAAACGACCAAGGATTATTTACCTGATTGAAGCGCATGCACGTTCAAAGACTCGTGTGAAGGTAGTCGCTTTTCCACGTTAGCTCCGCCCCACACCACTGCGCGCAAATGATTGACAGTCACCGCCTCCAATGATACGTAACACGCATCGTAGCTAAGAAGCACGGGACAAATGCTACGTCCCAAAGAGCCTACTTTCGCGGAACGAAAATTTTTTAAGCATTTTACGCACAATTATGCTTTCACATTGCTGTTGCAGATGAAATATAACACAGATAAAATTAAATAAATTTTTTAATTAGGTTAAATGTTGATTATTGGTAACTTTAACCCCTTCACCTGAACCTATCTAGCCTACTTAACCGTTGTTCGCGAACATCCGCCATATTTGTAGTTTTTAACACTTTTAATTTGTGTTTGTAGTTCTGCCGAAGCGCAACGGGTTGCGGCCAATATTGGCCAACAATATTTAAAGGGATACTCCACCCCAAATTAAAATTTTGTCAAAATGAAAAATATCATCAGAATAAGCTATTCCATCTGCGATAGACATATACAGGTGTGTATTAATAGTACTTTAACTTCATATAGCTACCGATCGGTCACTGCAGCGAGGCTTCAAGTCGAACACACCTACTATCAATGCTTCTGCCAGCCGTGATGTCTTCTATGCATATTTATGCTTTGATTTGTACAAACATTTCAAAATCGAAACAAAAATGCGTTGATTTCTGAAGCCGCAAAGGTTCCTGATTGCTGATTTAGGCACTACTTCAGAGGTGGAAGAGCCTCAAGTTGAGTGTCACACAACTTATGTTAACCAGAATTTTAAATATTAACATGGGACAATGCAACTAATTTTTGTTGTCTGTAGAGGCCATCAGTTGCAGAGAATTTCCATAAGAGAAATCCTAAAGGACCCTAAAAATGTTAATTCTGTTAGGCTATCACTTACATTCACAAGGGACCACAGCTATGCTATTATGACCATACATGAGAGGCTGATATTTGAGTAGTTTAGTAAGACTACAGAGGAAACAAAGGCTTAAAGGCTATTTCATACATATAGGTCATCCATTCTGCTAGCTACTTTGACATTATTATGCAAACAAGAAGATCCAGATTGAAAGATAATGTTTTGTCAGTACCGAGTTTGCCATTACATTTTTAGGGTGTGGGTTTCTACATAAAAGACTACTGTCTTTGAAGATAATAAAGCCAGTTAAGACTATTTCTGAAGTAACATTCGTAGAATTCTTATTTGATTTTGAAAAACTTTGATATGATTTTAGGCCCATATAGCTTCGATATTTAAAATAAAACTCAGAGTTGCAAAATCATGCAATCATTCGCTATTTGCATTTCAAATAAAACAAAAAGACACATACCGCACAGATTAAATATGGTTTGCTCCGAATTGTGATAATTGGAATCACTAAATTACATCCATTATTCTTATACTGATGTATTAAAGTTTCATTTTTCGCTACTAATGACTCACAGACAGACGATTTGCCCCTGATCTGTTAGTATTGTGCAAACTTTGCAACCTTCTGATGATCCTTTTTACATATTCATAGACTTTACATACTCTTACATGACTAACACAGATAACACATAGAGCTAGTGTGCGATTACCATTCTATATGCGTTTTCATCCGGTTTGGATACAATATTTATGAGCAAAAAATAGCATTTTTTGTATATAACCGTCATGTGTAGTTTTCACACTATTGGTGCTTCTGAGAAAACATGGATGGATTGAGATGCCTGGAACCACTGGCCGGTTGCATACAATAGTTTGGACCGATCATAACAGTCATTTACATAAAAAAAATGTAATTGGTCTAAATTAAAAGCAACAGTTAATAGCTAGTCAGTCAGACTAGTTCTTTAGACACAATCTTATCATATTGGATATATTTATGCAGTTGGGTCAAGCGCATAAGTGGGAGATGCACATAAAAAAATCCATTTCTGATTTTTTCACGCTGCATTATTTTCCTTGAAAATACCTTTTATATTTGGAGTTTCCGGATATTTCTTTCATCCCCATTGGGCGTCATTATACACGAACCGTGGTCGCACATGGTTTCATGCTTCGCTTTGCTGTTGCATGGGAATAAATGCATTGAACAAGAACCTATCACCGCTATCGAATTACTGTCCAGAGGTCTCAGCGGTGTCATTTACACAGGTGGTGATGGTACGGACATCCGCATTCACACCCCGTTCATCAGTGGCACTTTTGGGAACATCCTGTCCGATTTTCCTTTGAGAAACTGGCCTCTAAATGCATGCAGCCTGCCACTTGGACTGTTATTTGGAGTCATCAGTCATTATTAGTCTTTTCAGATTCTCCCTTCTGTTTTAACAATCTGCGCATCGTTCTTCTGCAAAAGCATCTTCTGCGAAAACTCAACCGACAGAGCCCGCAGAAGCATGCGTGTAGCACAAATACGATTTTAAAAACTTTTCCAATTAATATAGAAACATGAAAACGTCACATTAAATTACTTTTCTACACAGGAAAACCTTTTAAGGTTAAATCAGAAAATCGGTTTAAATGGGAGCGTTACACTGCTGAAGTAATAAATCAGCGTCTTCTATCTCAAAGCAGAGCTTGCAAGTATATTTATAACTGGCAGAGTTTGTACTTAAAGTAGGGTTGTTATTATTACTTACACGTTTACAGGGCGCCCTCAATGAATAAATCATTTTTAGTGTTTACGTGCGGTTAAATAATGAAGCTAAATTTGATTATTTACGAGCTTTTCGTGTCAGAGCATCACATTTTATGGATTTACGTTAGATGTGCACCTTAGGTACTAAAATGTGCCAATGTCCAGTATGTATATAAAAAAAGAGTGACACTTTCTCTCAGCATTAAGCAATAGGTACGGTAACTGATATTCTCTTTAATGAATGGTTTGATAATCAAGCAATACACTAAAATGTAGAATGTTAGACATAAGGAGCTTTAAAAATAAAGTTGATATCACAGACACAGAGTAATATCGTACTATTTATAAAACACACCGCACACGTGTTATTTAAAAAGAAGCTGCCTATGCTTAAAATCGGCATGTCATCGTAGGTTACTAGGTGAGCGGTCAGATTAATGACTTCATCGTGACTGGATTTTAGCAAATCCTAGCAAACAAAAGCACTTCCTCACATCTGCACTTCTATTGTGTTTTCCCAGTTTCCGGAAACACCGTTTCAAAAGCCAGACGAGTGCGGGCATACACCTATTCAAAACTGCATTTGTCATTCGGCTCAATTTGACGATTCTGAGTGTTGCATTATTTGAGGGAACGGAAAGATTCAGATTCGCTCGTGCCTGATGAACTAACTGGAAGTCGTTCTTTTGTGTAGAAAAAAAAAGACGTAAGATACGCGAGACCCAGACGATTTCATCTGAACTATTTTGAAAGCATATTTATATTTAATAACATTTACAGCATCTACTGTAAGACCCCTTTTAATTGCACCCATGTGCTAATGTATGGGCAACCGTAATATTTATAAACTATTTAATTAAGAGGCTTGAAAGGGTTTTAGCAACAGCTGATGTTTTGGCCATAAGTGTTGACACATTGCTCCTGGAGCTAATTACTTAAACTTCCTTATATTTGTGTGTGTGTGTGTGTGTGTGTGTGTGTGTAAGCCCCAATACACCTTCTGGAGCTTAATATGACGTTTAAACACAACATAACTGACCTTTTAGATTTATGTTTTCTTTACTCTTATGCAGTATCAAGAACATCAACATTTACATTCTATAACAAAATAATAAACTTGAGCACTCGAAATTCTGCTCAACCTCTACGTAACATTTAACCAACCACGAGAAATAAGTTGTATAAACGCGCATATTTGAACAATTAAACGAATTCATATTAGCTTTTGTTTTACGCTTCGTAATGAAGCGATTAACGACAAAGCGCTCAATAAACAGGCAGAGTTTACAGGCAACAATGCCTCAGGTCACTGAAACGGACCACAGTAACAGTCTCATCCAGGCAAGTACGAAAGGCATCTTGAAAATGATAAGCCCTTTTAAAGATGAAAAATAAAATAAATCTTTTCTTCTCTGCATTTCTCCTCTACTTTGCTTCCAAATTTAGCGTTTTATTAAACCTGGCATACTATAAACATTGTTGGCTCTAAAAAATTATTCTATTGTAAGTTGCTTTGGATTAAAGCATCTGCTTAAATGCATAAATGTAATAGTACTTGTAAAAAACACATCAGAGCAGTCCCTTTCCACACATCCGTTCAGTAAATGTATACAACTGATCTTTATATTCACAGACATTCATTGTGTGGGCCGGGGTTCCCATTAACCTGAGAATTAGCTCATGTTCCTTTAACAAGAGAGCTTTTCTTCTGGATCGCAGAACGATGTGTCAAATATCAGTGACGGCTTCTTCCATCCACTTCAAGTAATGCTGACTTCCATCTTCGATGGGAAAACTGATAATTTCTGGAATGTCGTATGGATGCACAGCTCTGAGGGAACAAACACGTCCCGATTAAAATAATGGGTTTGAACAGTAAGCCATCGTTCAAAAGTATGAGTTTTTTTTTTTTTTTTAATAAATGCTGTTTCTATTCTCTGTATATCTCCGTCTATTCATATTTCGCAATATTCCGTTTAACTGCATTTTGTTCAAATAAATGCACCCGGGGTGAGACAATCCAGGAAGTAATAAGTAAAAGTGTCACTCGGACTTTGTACCTGTTTACAGCTACCACAAAAGAAGCATTTTGTTAGATCCAACTATTTTCTTCAGACTGAAATGCTTTGTTGCCATAGAAACTATTACACCAGTCAATAAAGTCTCGTACAGCTGTCACTAAATTATTCAATTTGATTTTTAACCCTAGATTAGTTGATGCATCACTATGTGCTGCGACTCTAATTGAAATATGCCTCGTCTATAATAAACTAAAAAAGCATATATGGATGTTTATATGTAACATGTTGAGTGAATGCGTAACAAGCAATTGTGATAAGAAATGTACTTACTTTATATAGGTCACAAGTCTCTGCACCAGAGATGTTCTTGTCCTCACAAGCTGTTAAGGAGATCATTAATTTAGTGTACATATAGCTTGCCTGCATTATGTACAATGAGACATACAGACAATGTAGCACTTCTCATTTAAGCATTATAAACATTTTATTTTATTAAAAAACATGAAAATGTATTTGAATGGGAAAGCTGAAGTTTAATTAAATAATCAACACACCAGCAGTATTTCTGAGGTATCTCGTATCTCCCCTTTCCAGTAGTACCTAAAAATCAATACACAATTAATAACTAGGGTAAATTACATTCTGCAAATGCATACACGCATGTAATCCTTATTTTATATTTAAAGACAGTTATGGGTCTGTACTCGCTGAACTGACGCGGTCTACGCAAGGTTATATCTATTTTGTATTTTGTAACTTCATGTTGCGCTGTGGGCTGCAGTGTTTTGGATGCAGAGCTCATAATGGGTGAAAGGTTAAACTCGCTGGTCTTACATGGTACTGGTGCGAGGAAATATATTCACGCATGCTGCCAGCCTTTTCTCCATGATGCTCCTAACAGAAAGAGAAAGAGAGAATTTAGCTTCTCTGTATTTGCATATGACTGCATCACAAGTCAAAAGCGCTCTGTGCTCTTTCAAATGCGCGCGCGCGCACACACACACACACACACACACACACACACACACACACACACACACACACCAGCTCATCTGAATGCAAGCGTAATAACCTAGTGCCAAAATATAGTTTTAACAGCAGATTATATATCAGCATCTACCAAATAATACATTTAAATAATGTAATTATATACCATCTACTCAACTTTAAACTTGCTGAACAGGATCATATGCAGCAATATACATTTGACTAATGCACTGATAAAAAAATCAGTATCAAGCATCCATCAGCGTCATGGTGATTACCAGATTTCGCTCAGAATGTAATAAGACTTACACTCGAACACAACCTTAAATGATGGAGGTTTGTTTCCACTACTAGAAACCGGAAAATGACCGTAAAAGGCTAAAGACCCCAAAAATATCCTAATATATAACATAAAAATAATATAACATGTATAATTGCAGAAAAAAATATGTTGAGTAACACTTTATTTTACGGTAACACCTATTAGTTGCTCATTAGTATGCATATTACCAGAATGTTAGCCATGCAGGGTCAAAACTGAACAACTGCCTTACTAACTATTAATAAGCAGCAAATTAAGAATTTAAGGGAAAAGTCATAGTTAACAGTTAACAAGTGTTACCTATTCTAAGCGTTACTAAAAATTGTATAAAGGGGGTAAAAAAAATTTGTGGATAAAAATAAAATTTGCAATTTGCAAAATTGGCAGATATAATCGGCTTGTAGCTTATCATGCAATCATGTTTATCTCAGGAGCAACGTCTGAATTGTGAGATATCAACTGTGCAAAAAGTCACAATTAGGTATTTCATGATGAAAACAAACCTGAACCAAAAACTAGTTGGATTTTTACTGAAAACATACTGTAACTGCATCTACAGATGCACTGTAAAAAAATAATAACTTGTTACCTACTTGAAATTTTAAGCTACATTAATGTTCTTTTAAGGTGACAACTAAAATATTTAAGTTGACTGAACTAAACATTTTTAGGTAGCAGGGTAACAAGTTATTTCACACTGAAACACCTTTTTTTTTTTTTTTGGTGGTGGCTAGCTCAGGAATGTGGACTAAACTTGATTTGTGTTTGGTTTGTAGCACTCCTTAATTTGGCTACAGCCCTTATTTGCAGTGCCACGGCTCAGTCAACTGAAAAACTACCTGCTGCCTCTTCCCTTTCCTGATGCATCTGCCATCACCTCGTATCAACACTGGTTCTTCTGACCATGGCCAGATACTCCAGACCTAACGAGTGCACTCTCAGAAAGATCCCATTACTGTTCGCCTATGTTCCAGATTCATGCTTTATTTTAAAAAAATGTATGGTTTATTACTCCTGGATTAGAAAGAAGCAAATGCACCTTCACACTTGTACGGTTTTGAACCTGAAGAACCGCTGCACTCGGATAAGCTTACCAGTCTGGAGAGCGCCCTAATGACTTGTAAAGTGCTCTTTAACAAGAGTATAATGGGAAAATGAATCCTAACGCAACTGAAAGGGTATATGAAGCTCAGGTAGAGATGCTCTGTGATATGAATCATGGTGAGGTTTTGTAAGTTCTGCAAAAACTCTTATGAAATGTTAATTATAGCATGGTACTTAGACAAAGACAATGGATTAAATAGCTTGCTTTAATAATTAGCGTGCGCATGGAAACAAGGCTGAACTGTATTTAATATCGCAGAGTACTATATTGTATAACTACATTCAGTATTATTTTTGTAATTTTCGTAACAACCAGACCCAGAACCCTCGCAGCTGATGTTTGTCTTAATATTGCAATTATTTGTCTGTTGACACAAACCACACGGCATCCGCAAAAACAAACACTATGCTTCAGTTGGTGCACTTTTTTTTTCTATTTTCCCCCAGGAGCCTGTCGAAATGGGAAAGCTATTTAAGAATTAAGTTATTCAATTCCAGTAATCTGTTTCTGCGGCTAGGTGCAGCTTTGACACGTAACACTTAAGATGTATAACATTTCAATGCATGTTAAAGTTCTGACAACTTTACCCCGCGAATCAAGTATAGATTCTACAGAACTGCATTGGGTCCAGTTCTCTTTAAGTCAACGAGGACGGAGCTCATTTTCAAAGGAAATGAAGAAAAGTTACTCACACTTATTTTTAGTCGGCACAGCATCGTCGTTGAGCTTCAGTCTTACCGCAAATCCTGCTTCGAATTGTGCCTAATTGTAACTAATTTGCAATAAAATAAAGTGAACTAAGGAGCAAGTTCTTACTGACGCAGTCTGAAACTTCGTTAAAAATAAGGTAATCAGGTGCGGTGGTAATAAGGTAAAAAAATGAGCATTTTTAATCAAAAATAAAGTTAATTGTTTGGTTTCTAGACCTGTGTTTGTCGCAAGTGGATATTTTGTGCACAAGATTTGTCTTACAGTAAAAATTAGATGCATTTTTTTGTGATTATGATAAAAAGTTACAGTTTCTAAACGGTTTTAAATACACCAGAAAGACGTATTTCTTCACATTAGTAGTAGAAAGCGCATCTGGGATTTTGCACAGTTTGTGGTTTAGACGCTTTCCATGTTCAGAAGCAGGAAATGAAAAAAAAATAAATGATAAAAATACTATAATAGGTCAGCAGATTCTTTTTTTTTTCTTTGCCACTGTAAATCAATTTCAATTTGAAATAAACTAATATTTAGATGTAACGCAATACCTTTATTGTACTGCATGTCATCGACTTTCATGCAGGCTGTGAACATTACACACCCTTGTTCGTGTCCTTGTGAGTTTGTGTGTTTCTGTACCTTCCGATGTCTCTAGCGGTTTGTTCTGTGGGACAGTTGACAAGCAGCACCGAATGATATCCTGCCACATAGCTTCCTGTGACAGCAGAGTGAATCTGGTCACACAATGATTTCAGCACAGGGTAGAGGGCACAAGCCAGGACTAAAATCTATGCATAGACACAAATAGGGGACAAAACAGAAAACATTAATACAGTTAAATACGACGCACTAAAATATCTGCATTACTAGAATGCATGTACATTTTTAGGATATTTTCAGAGTGAAGATAAATAAGATGCAGGTTATTTGGGCATAGGGTATGCATGTACTGTAACATGTTCCTCAATTCCTGCGAGTGTAACTGGAACAAACTGACATAAATACTGGAGACACGTCTGCCGATAACATACTGCTTTTTAGTCATTTTTGGATCATTCAATTAATTTCATTACATTCACGCAAGTACATTATTAATAAGAATTTTGGGTTAAACATCTAAATTAGAGACATGACTGATAAACGTACAAATTTAATTACTGTCTAATACTACTAAATTGCAGCCTTACAACTGGCAGGAGTCAGCAATTATTATTTTTTTTTTAATAAAATAAAATAAATAAATAAATGAATAATCAACTAAATAAAGCATATGTATTTATTATTTATTAATTTACTTTTTATTTATTTTTTTCTCAAATCTATATTTTGGATACGCATTTATTCTGAAAAAGGCATTTACGTGATCAAAAGCTATTTGCATATGATAGAAAAAAAAGACATTAACATCATTACATTAGAGAGTTATTAGGCTGCAGTTTAGTAGTAACTGCAGCCTAATAACTGGCAAATATATTTATTTATTTATTTTATTATCATTATTTATTTATTTTTACACAAATGTAAACTTGGTCAACAATTTACTCAAAGGAATAGCTCACCAAAAAAATTATTTCATAATTTATTCACCATAGAGTGATTCCAAAATCATATACATTTCGTTTGTAACCAGGCTGTTTTGGGTCACCATTGACTTCCATTGTATTTTTTTTTTACAATGAAAGTCAATGGTGACCCAAAACAGAAAATATCTTCCTTTGAGATCAGCAGAATAAAGAAATGTGTGTGTGTGTGTGTGTGTGTGTATATATATATATATATATATATATATATATATATATATTAGTACTACTAAACTGCAGCCTAATAAGTGTCAGGAGTGATCATTTTTGATACTTTCTTCTTGAAAACTTTCCTCTTTAAGCCTTTTTTTTTTTAGAATAAATGCTTATCCAAAATATAGATTTGACTAAAAATAAATATATAATAAATAAACAAAATTGTATTTTTTTTATTGATCTCTCCTGCCAGAACTACTAAACGGTGAGCAAACGACAGAATTGTATTTTTTTTTGGGGTGAACTATTCCTTTAAGAACCCTGCTCCAGACGCAATCCTCAACCTGCCAGCAGCCCTTGACTTTGCAGCACGTTATTTTATCTCTGCATTTAACTCTCACACACCACGGAGGTCGACGGCCGCCGTCAGCAGATCGGTCACGACCCCGAACGACCCGAGTCCGACAGAATTTGAGTGAACTTTCCCTTTAACAGAAGCTCCGGCAGCCAGACGCTCGGCGGCCGATCCCGAGTGAGAATTACCGCTGAATGCACAACCGCATCTTTCAGAAGCGCGCAAGGACTCAAACACGCTTTATTGTGCTCGATGTGAAAAGAACAGTGCGGGATTATCCTGCGATGACCTGATAACAGATTGCATTCGCCACAAGAATGCGGCGTGCTTGTTCAGCTCCCTGAGAAACAGTGCTTGCTATTACTTCAAAAGCTGGAATTGCATTTAAACAGAGTCTCTTTTTAATCTTTCCTTATATTTTAGCAACGCGTCAGCTAATTATTAACGCTATTTTTTTGCGTTCCAAAGCGGTTCAACAAGTTCGCAGCAAAAGCAATCAAGTTTTTTAAAAACTGTGTCGCGTTCTACTCGCCAAGCACGCGCCGCTTAAATCTCTCAGTATAAATGTCACGTATCGAGAGGGATGAAAACCGGATTTACCACGCAAAAGACGACGAATCCCGATCGAGGAACAGCCGAAGTCATTACGTCCTTGGGATACCGCTGGCACGAGCAACCCGGTTCGTTCCCTTGCATAATTATTTCACGCGCGGCCGGAGAAGCGCGGGCTACTCTGCGCGTTTCGCGGGAGGACCGTCTCGGCAGGTGTCCAGCGGGTTCATCTCACTTCCATAAAAGTCCGTCGGGCAGTTCGGGAAGTCCGAGCGCTTCCCAAAGCGGCTGCGTGTCGCGCCGGATGCTGATTGAGCGACGCTCGTATCCGGATGCCGGGGCTTCCAATCAAGAGCGGCGCGCGCGCGTCTCATCATAAGAGGATTGGAAACCTAATAAACTTAAGTGCTGCTTCTGGCTGCTGGTAGAGTCCGTCGTGGACAACGGACGCGTTTTTTTCGATTGTTTCAATTCATCACAAAGAAATCGGGTTTGTTTGCAAAAGCTCGAAACTGCATGTGGGTTAAAACCTGTAACGCGCGCGCTACATAACTGGCCATTAAGTGGCGTTAAAAAGGTAAAATCTGCAATATGAGGGTGTAAAAATAATCTAAAAGGCCAAAAGTTGAGCATTTAAAATCCTTGGCAATGCATATAGACTACTAATAAGTTTTGGTATATTTAAGGTGTACAAAATATATTCATGGAACGCGATAGTTATCTAATATCCTGATGAATTTTGGCATAAAAGAAAAATCAAATATAAATATAAAAATACAAATATAAAAATCATAACACCGGGTTGCAGAAGACATTTTGGGAAAAAATATAACGCTAATTACCTTCTTTTAATCACCTCTAGATGTCGCTATATTATGCGTTTTCTATAGGCTTTGTGGGAGTTAAATTACCTACATTTTATTTATTTATTTATTATTATTATTTTTAGAAATAATCTATTTCATATTATTAATTGTTCACAAAACAACTGCTGATGAAACCGATCAACTATTAGCAGTTAAAAGTGTTTTATTCAGCATATTCAGCCGAAAGGTGGAAAATAAATTAGGTAATAACATAGGCTAGGCCTGTTGTAAAGCAGTCAGTCTTTACTGCTATTTCTGGCATATAATTCAAGCATAACAGTCTGTTGATAACAATACTATACAGTACAGCACAAATAAAGAGCAACTGTTTTATTTCAAGAAACCTTGTCACATTTAAAGTGTTTTGCTGATGCCTGCTGTATCATGCTTCGTATCAGCAGTTAGGTTTCTTTGTGACTGAAAATGTTTGACGTGTATCTGCTGAGCGGTCTTTGAGGTCCACATATGCATGTATGCCATTCAAACCACTGACCCAAATTCATCTTCAAATGAGCTAGGTTTACAGCCTCACGTTTATACATTAAAAACTCTAGAGGATGAATTTTGTAATAGTTTTGCCTTGCTGATTTTTTGAAAACACTGTTTTTAATACAGATACTGAGATATTTTTTGTGAGGCAGCAGCTATTTGCACTAAATTAAAAATAGCATATTTTCTTAGCGATGGATACACTAAGTGCAAGGCTTGATTTCTATAATCTCTATAGTAATTCTACTCTTAAAAAAAAAGCATTTTACACTTGCACTATTTCCGATTAGCTTATTTTCTTACACACACACACACACACACACACATATATATATATATATATATATATATATATATATATATATATATATATATATATATATATATATATATATATCAGTAGTTTTCAGTGATATGCTATTTAAACTAAATGCAAATACCTACATAGATTCTATTTACAATACATTAAAAAAGTATGCAGTGATAATTAATTGGATTCCACATTATTGGGGCAAAAGCGCTCCCTACAACCAATACTTTATTTTTCACTTTTTAATTTTTTATTAAAAATAGATGCTTTTCTGATGTGATCATTAAAAAACTGAAACGGAGAGGAAAAAAGAATTCGAACTCAGGTCAATCAATTCAAAACGAACATGACAGAAGTTTTGTAATGATGACTGGCCTGATCACACGGTGATTAGTTGATTTTTTAAATATTTGTTGCGCAATCTGCTTTTAGAAATACATGCACGCGCACATATAGTATATGTTTGTGTGGCGTGTGCAAGTGTGTGACAGTAAATAAACAGCTGAAGTTAAAGTGGGCTTTTATCTACTCTCAACAATTCGGTGGGCGGAAATCACATTGATAGTTAGATATGCCTCAGCCACAAGCACCACCACACAGGTGGCCAGCATATATATATATATATATATATATATATATATATATATATATATATATATATATATATATATAGCAATACAAAAAAAAACCCTTGACAGCTGTAGCTGGGACAAAAAAGTTAATAACCAAACAAACAAACAAAATATAATACACAATGAATAAAAAATAAATAAATAAAATGAAACTGATTAATCCAATATCCCTGTTCTTGTAAACTGTCAAGTCATGCTAAAGTATCCTAAAGTATACTAAAGTATACTAAAGCGTAACATATAATGACAGCCACCCGAATAAAGCTGGTGGTAAAGAGAAAGACACATGATCAGTTAAAGTCCTAATATATTAAAGGTGCATACAATTATATGGATGTAAATAAAAACATCATCATGGTAACACACATTAAACACTAATACACATGTGAGCTGTCACACAGGAATGTTACTTTATGGTTTTTCGCTGTAAATTATGGCATTCTTTTTCATTTAAAACAAAAAAATGTGGGTATTTGGGTATAGTTTTTCCCTGTATAGAGAAAGAGAATATTTTATCTAATTTTTTTTTACATTTTTCAACCACAAAACAAAAACAAACAAACCCTACTATTAATATATATACGTGTGCAATGCAATGCATTTCCTGCTAAAAGTTCAAAAGACGAAAAAAAAGGGAAGGTAAATGAAAATAGTATTCATATGTTAATTTATGTGTATTTCATATAAAGTCAAAATTAAGTAATCTTGAAACAATTGTCTTTTATAGCAAATATCTGATGCTGTGTCCAGCAGGTTCTCTTCTCTCTGCCATTTTGGCTTTTGTTTGTGGCTACAGATGGTGCCACAAGACAGGTGAGATTGACTATATCCGACCATTAATTAATTAATTAATTAACCATCCGGTTTATTTTTGCTTCTATGTTTGAGGGAGTCATATATTTAAGAAGTGTCTGATTCCGCCTTTCAAAGGGCCTTTCAATTTTCTTCTACCAACTGTAATACTAATGAAACCCATAATGCTACGCGGTTGATTATCCACTTATACGGTATACAAAACATTTCTACAGGAAGTCCCTGAAGAAGTTTGCTACGCATCACTGAACATCCCCAAACGAGGATGCAAGCGAACAAAGAGCAACAGATTGCAAAGCTTCGGTGTACATGATGGCGTAAGATGCACAGTCAGATAAAAGCATTACGTACTTTCAATAAGTTAATCCAAGGTTTGGTCCAACATGGTTACCCGCAAAACTGATTAAAGAATTCATCAGAACAGAGGGGGATACTGAGTGGTCAGCTAATTGGAGAAGTGCTCATTTTCCTTGCCGCTTCAACCTCAATCAGTTTGTTTTAGGTTTTTCTGAAGGAGTGTGACTGCCTTGTTAATCGATAGTTGTTGATGTGTGCTTTGGGTTTTAAGTACAGCTGAGGTAGACACACACACACACACACACACACACACACACACACACAAACATTCATATAATTTTATTTGTAGAATATAAACTGGGGTTCAAATTAAAAAAAAGACAACATTTGTGTATCTATAATTTTGTTATAGTTATGTCACTTTCATAATTTATTTTTAACTTTTTTTTATATATATATATGTGCTTTTGAAAACAGTATTTCAGATATACACAAGTGTTTCATTTTTAATCCGCTAAAGATTACTGACAGTCTATATTTGTTTTGTGCTGTGTATTACATGGGAAATATTTGACATCTTTGTTTTGCGAATGATGCATGCAGTGACTTTTCAGATCCCGTTTCATGACCACATTTCAGCTGCTGACTTCCTTCCTCTCATCAGATTCGCAGCTAAAGATGTTTCCATTAAAATGCTTACGACGGGTAAGCATTTGTAGATGTAGTTTTTGAACAAATTCTATATGTTGTGATATATCTTAAAGATACAGTTTTTTATATTCAAAGTTCATTACTTTTCAAATACAATATCTGAAAGAACAAAGACAAAGTGCAAACACACAAAAAACAAATAATCAATGTAAATGTCAGTTATTAAAATTTTTATCATCTGTAATATGACTCAAAGTGTAGAAATTACACCGACATTCCATCACATAACTCCACTAAATATTCAGCATGAATGTGCATGAAATATACGTACTAATAACTTAACGTAAATGTACTGACGAGATAAACATCTTCTGTATAAGCTTCATCTCAAACATGTGAAATAAACCTGAAATGCTTTTAAGCTCTTTCGGTGTCCTCATTGCTCAGCAATATGCATAAACATATGCTGATATTTTGACTGCACTTAATTCCTTAATTATTGAACAAGTGTAGCGTGTCTCTTTAAATAACCAGCGTATACTTGTGTAAATAATATTGGGAAATTCCAAACTAGCTATTATTCAAACATAATATTACCTAAACCTAACAGAACCCAAATCATGTTCTTTACTGGAAAAGTTTCTTTTATAATTGTACAAAAAAGTGAATATTATGCTGTAGCTTACCTTTTAAACAATGAGTCTAATATGCAAGATTTAGCTAGAAATATATATGATAAACAATAAATCAATATTATTTGTAGACCGGTACGCCTACTATCTCCCAACCACTAGATGGCACCGTGTGTTCACAAAAAAGTGACCTCTTCTTTGAGCAACTATTACTCAGGAAAACAAGCTTGATGGCAGTACTGATTTAGACTAAATTGAAAAAGGAGAAATGACTGAAGTAAGGGTTAAATTAATTACACAAACGCTTTGTGTAAATCTTAATGGTTTTGCATATTTTTCAATAATTAGTCTACTCTGGAAACTGCAGAAAGGAGCGCTTCAGATCTGGGGTGGAGGGATGAGGCATGCTTGGTTTTGCAAAACAAACCAATCCATCATCCTTTTTTTCGTTTACACCCCCCCCGCAGACCCCAGAAAGACTTCGAGTCAGTCTCTCAAACTGCCACATGAAAGCCGATGACCAAAATAGCAGAGGATTGACTTAAAAAAAAAATACGAAAGAATTGGAATAACTGGAAAAGAAGCGACAGAGGGTGGAAGAAAGAAAGAGACATGGATAAAGGGAGGGGATGAGAGAAGGAGAGCGCAGAGAGGAGGTTTTTTGATCTGCCGTGTCTCTCAGCAGGAGGGTGAGATGCTAAGAGACTTAACCGGGCTCAGTGGCCACTCCTGCGGCGTGTTTGCGGGGAGGAAGAAGAAGAAGGAGAAAAATGGTTTGACTTTCACTTTTAGTCATTCCTTTTTAAACTTGTCCAATCGAGCCTTTAAAATTCACCAAGAGCCTTGTAATGAGATCGCAGGTCTAAAATAAGACAGATAAAGAAAAGAAACGAGAAGCGCTGCTGCTACTCGCTCAAGAGGAAGAGGAGCTCGAGGAGAGCGTTTATACGTACCTTCACAGATGCATCCGCCGAGTGTTCCTCCCTCCACTGTGCATCAGAGAGAAAATACAGGCCGTAATTACTGAGAGCATATGGGAATGTTGTGCTGGATGGGAGGGAGAGAGATGAATGAGTAGGTGTATTATGGAGCTTGAAACACATGGAGGCTTCCTCCAGTGGTGCGAGGGCCACATCCATCATCTCCAGCCCCAGTTGAGTGCACTGTTCCCTGGACGCATACAGTGGCAGACAGCCCTGTGGTTCAGTGGGAATCCGTGCTGGAAATGCCAGAACATTTGAGCTGAAAGTGCTCGCACAGCTTTACCCATACCGGAAGACAAACCAGAGACGGAAAAATAAAAAAATATTAAACACTACGACCGGTAGGATTGTACGAGAGCCGATGGAACGTGAAGATGAAAATACAACGAAATTCAGTAAAAGCGCTGGGGATTTTCACGGCATTTATTACCGATTTCTTTCTTCGAATGCTGCATAACCTCAGGAACATGACACTCAGTGTGGGCCGCGTCTGTGAAAATGAAAAAAATAGAAAACAGAAACGTCCATCCCGTTCAGAGCCGATCTGCTCATTTCTCTCTTTTTCCAACCGAAGCAATCCGGGCTCACTCCTGGGCTTTGAAGTACAATCCTCACTCTCTCCACCTGGCAGCCAGCAGCATTACACAGTGCAGCTTTACTGGGTTCTTCTTGTCGATTCCGCTCACAAACACAAACCTGCACGTCTAGCCAAATGAGCTTATCCAACAGGATTGAGTGGAGCTGGACATTATGGTTTTAATTATGCCAAGCGAACAATACTATCTGTAGAAAAAGACATGCATTATTCATTTTTCAGTCTTGTTGTGGGGTGAAACAATTAACGTTATCAGGATCTTGACTTAGTTTGACTCTTCATTTACGTCATTTATGGTGTATGTTTCTGCAGGTGTCTCTCTGTGATTTTTTAAAAGTAAAATCAATTATTTTAACGGTTTGCCAGCAGAAAAGACGAGTCGTCTTACTCTTAATAAGCTAACCTTTAGTAATTGGGTACTTAGGTTTATGGACCTGCACTCTCTGTCAGATCGATGGGTCAAGAATTCGCTTCGTTTTTGCTCATTTCTCTAGGTTAATATTAGATTAAGCAGCTAATACTTAAATTTCAGATAAGTAATATTTAAGGGCCAAGAATGATAGGCGAGTACTGAAAGCACCTGACATATACTAGACTAGCTGTTAACGACCTGTTTGTCACGGACTGCCTGGCTTCGCCTGTTGATTTTTTTCTGCGACTAATAAAAATTTGGTCGACTATTAGGGAGCAACCCTAGAATTTTCATTTTGGGGTGAACCATAGACTGTACAAAACACTTCACTTCCTTTTACTACAGAAAGTGAAGCAAAAACATTTCCAGTATGGCCGCCATTTGGAGCCATAGTCCACACAGTAGATATCGTAAGGTGGAGCCGCAGAATCGAAGTCCCGCCCACACTCCCTCAGATCCAATCCCAAGCTTACAATCATGACACCTCACCGAGTTTTTATAACATTAAATACTAGTTTAAAGCATTTTTTTAGGAAAAACTAACACTTGAACATACATCAGCATGATAAAAACTACCTAAAATGACGAAAAAAAAATCTGAAGTATAGTTTGTCACACGTCCCATGAGTTTAAATGGAGAGGGCGGGGTTTATAACCTATACTGCACCCGGGGTCATCGATACGTGGCGGCTTCACTTTTCAAGACTCGTGCTGCACACCCGAGGCGAACTAACCCCAGTGGTTGGCATGACCTGCTCCTGCAGATTATTTTGATACCATTTGCTTCTAAAATAGACTGGTTATGACAGCAACAGTTACGATCACTTCGTGGGTTATACGTTACTTTCCACGTTCCGTTCAATCTCGCACATAGCCGCGTCCGCAAAGCTTTTAAAGTACACTCAACTGTGTATTAACCGAGTGCACAGTATCACCGATAGCCCACCGAGCCTTCCTGATAAAGAAAATGAAAACTTAACATACAACCACAGAGAACTGTAGACATATACAAATGTATCTATATGCATTTTGCATATTTACGCAGTCCTACCGCAACTATTTTTAGCCAGGGACAAGACTTTGCCGTTGGACCAATGCACGATGGGATGCCATTAATAGCCTAATTCAAGTCCTCTTATTTATTTGAGTTATTTTCATCCATTGCAGCTCCCACATATGTGTGTTTTAGCAAGGCGGCCTGTGTTGCAAGTTGATAAATGAAGATGCTTGCCAGGTTACGTGTCCCTACTCTGCTTTATTCATTTAAAACCTGGACACCACCACACAAATGTGGCTTTTACAGTTTAATTGACTAAGTTAAATTTTTTTAGTCCCATGCCAAGCTTACTTGTCGACCCCTGCTTTAAGCCATGATCCAGAGAAAACAATGAAGAAAAAATAGTGAATAATTGTACATAGTCTCTCATGGCATCCATGGCTATCACTTCCGAGAGCTTAAGATTTACAGATGACAAATAGAAAACTTTGAAGAAGGGTGAAGTCTGGTTTATCTTTTCCTCCTGAGCATGACTGACGGAGACTATCACAACCATCTGGTGTTTCCAAACTACTAGAAGTAGATAGGTGCATTGTGGGAGTTACCCAGGAATGCACAGAGTAGGAGAAGTGCTTATGAAGAACACAGCAAGAAAAACGAGGGAGCTGGAGCGGGGTGGAGGTTGGCGTGATGGAGATGTAGCAGAAATATAATCAAGACTGATGCAATCATTACTGTTGGCATTGTCGCACATCACAGCGCACGAATACTCCAGTAAACATACTGAAAGGCGGCGTGATTCACATGGATGGTGAGTTCAGGGGAATGTAGGTGTCTGTGCTCGAAGCAGACTCAGGGCTAACAAACAAACTAAATCCTCTGCTCAAGTGCCAGCCTTCTCTTCTTTGCCCAGCCTCGGCCTCGTCAATCCCTCCCTCTTTTTCTTTCTGCATGCTAAACAGCCTCAGGTTTAATTGTCCCAGGAGTGGGTTTTCAGCTGTTCATTTATAATGCAGAGAGGCTTTGCCAGGAACTGATAACCTTTACATCAGTGCAGAGAGAGGGAAGAAAGAGAGAGAGCCAGAGCAGAAGGAGGAATAAATGAATGAACGGATACAGAGGGAGAAGAAAACAACAAAAGGGGCGAATCCAAAAATGAAAACGGTAAAAGAATTGTGCAAGGGGTGAAATGAACAAAGAGGCATTATTAGTATGTGCCCAGCGTATGGATCTCAACATGAACAGGGGTGAGAATGAGACGGTGATTAAAGAAAGCTATGTGTGTGCGCGCGTGTTTATCCATCGATATATGTGGGGGAAGAAATTCAAGGTAAAAGATGGCCAGGATTGCATCAAGGCATATATTTGCCTAAGAGACACACAGGCGAAAAAAAGAGCAGGGGATAAATGACAAATGAGTGTGTGTTTGTGAGAAAGAGATGGATGTGCGGTGTTGTGAGCCGGACCTCACTCCTTCCGTGTTTGGGAGAGAAATCAATGTTAATGAGGGAGACTAGCATGGCAGTGGAAGCTGATAACACGAAAGCGGTTCATGGTTAATGGAATAACGACAAGCCTAGGTAACCACACTCCTGAAGAGGAGTTTGATAAAACAGCAGGGTGCAAAGGACCATAGAAAATTGGATTCGAGAACATCAGTGATGAGAGAGTGAAGTCTTGCACGGCTTCCAGAGATTTCATGAATGCATATGCACGTACTGATTTTGCTGAGTTAGGTGTGTTCCTAGGTCAACGTAATTTGTTGACCCTGGAACAACAGTTTAATCCAAAAATGTAGCCTTGACCAAATCCATGCACCTAAACATAACCTTAACCGTTAGCAATCCCTAGAATCAGAGGAACTTATAGATGACACTGACGTACGAGCACCAAACACTGACTGTTTTTTCAAATCCCATTGGCTATTCACAATGTTGTTCCATGATTAACAAAGATGCGAATTTCTATTAAGCGGTTATTTACGTCATCTGAAAGATGAATAAATAAGCTGTCCATTTACGTATAGGACTATATTTGGCCAAAATACAACAATTTCAAAATCTGAGGGTGCAAACAAATCTAAATATTGAGAAAATCGCCCTTAAAGCTGTCCAAATGAAGTCCTTAGTGATGCATATTGCTAATCAAAAAGATTTGATATATTCCCAATAGGAAATGTACTAAATATTTAAATGGAACAGGATCTTTAATAATTACCAATGGTTTTTGGTATAAAAGAATATCTATATTTTTGACCCATACAATTTATTGCTACAAAAATACTTTGCCACTTGTGACTGGTTTCGTGGTCCAAGGTCACAATTAAGATATCTTAATGAAATTCAGTATGTAATAACTTTGGATGTTCATTGTAAATGTCTTTTTTATTGGCCGGTCACGTTTAATTTTCACTAGACGACTGACACAATAGAAGTCGATTTCAAAATTCCTTTAAAGCAGTTTCTACAAATACATTTCGAGAAAGTACTTTAAAAACGAAAAATCCCCACGCGGTATTAGCACTGTAGTTTTTCATAGACCGAATGAGTGTATGTTCAGACCCTGTTAGCACTCCACATCCAGTGCCTGGTCTCAAAGCATGTCTGAGATTGTCTGTTTGCTCATGCTAATAGTTGTGTGCCCTTCCATCTACCCATCACATATCGAGAGCGATCCCTCGCTCGTTTTCTTCAGTCTCGCTTTGAGTTTCCTCTCTCACTTCTGAAAAAAGACAAACAGAATGAAACAAAGAGAAGACAGGGAAATAAAAGGAGAGAAGCAGATCAAACGAGTGTGTGCTCACTGCTGCTGTACCGCAGGTTTCGTTTCTCCTCTGAGACTCTGAAGCCCAACACCCCTCTGTCCTCCAATTTCATTGCTCTCTGTCTCTCACACATTCTCACTGTCTTTACCTCCTTTCCCCGTCATGTTAAATATTTATCCAGTACTAAAATCTTCAACACACACGCTCACAATCATCCAGAGAGGGGTGATGAGCTCAACTAGATATAAGAAGGGAGTTCAGTATGGCGTTTTTCTTTTTTTTTTTGTTTTCAAATGTGAACATTAGCAAAATGATTGTTTTTATGGCACCTGCAGGTGCGATATTTATATTCTTATATGCAATATGTGTGTGAAATAGCCATGTGTTTATATCAAATACTCACCTCTTCATGTAATTTTAAATGAATGGTTGCACACCAATGTTTTCGCCATAAACCGTTTAGTCTGCCAGCAGACCGAGACATGTTCACAAAATGACTGTATATTATTTCCTAAATGGCATCACATATGTGCACTCCTCTTTTTAGTTCTCTATTAGAACAAACACCCCACACTCTCTCAGACACAAATACACCTTTTACATCAAAGCCTTCATTTCCCACATTTCTCTCAGGAGGGTGTCTTTGCTCTACTGATGGGCAAAATGGGGGCAATGGAGCTGTACGTCTCCAGTGTGTTTCTTCCCTGATGGACTTCCAGAACAATCTTTTTGTGGGGTTAAAACGCCTCAGGGACAAATTCCATTACAACAAGGCAGACGTTAGCCTCTGGGCTCTAAATGAAAGACAAAAACAACAAAATAATCCAAAAAACCAGTGCAGAAGGTAATAAATAATTCCCTTTGAGACATTCTCATGTCCAAACAAAGTACAAACAGCTATAACAGGTAGCACCACAGGCGAGTTTTGGAGTTGGTAGATCTTAAACCCTGACAGACAATATGCTTTCACACATACAGCCTTTTCCTTAAAGGGATAGTTCACCCACAAATGAATCATTTCAATTGTCATTTACTCATTTCATAAAAACCTGTAGGACTTTCTGGTAACACTTTATTTTGATGGCCCCTTATGAAGATTCTGTTGACAATCAGTAACTTTGCACCTACACGTCAACTTACTTTCATTAGACTATAAGTAGACTGTCTTATTATCTGGTAACTCTTTATTGTGACGATCTCCCTACTGACAAGAACATGTCAACTTATTCTAACCCTAACCCTACAAGTCTACCAATACTCTACTAATGCTCTGATGAAAGTTAGATGACATGTAAGTGCAAACTTACTTATTGCCAACAGAACAAGGGACCATCAAAATAAAGTGAAACCGACTTTTTTTCATATGTAAACCACACACACACACACACATACACACACACAAAAGAGATATTCTAAAGACCGCTTTTCTATCTATACAATCAAAGTCAGTGGGATCCAAACTACATTCACTAAAAACAAAAACAGAAAGACCTTTAAATATCTTCCTTTGGTGTTCTTCAAAGAATGAATAAAGACGGCATTTGTGATTTTTATCACGCAGTTCTTAATATCTCACACTTCTGGGTTTATACTATATCTCAGTCTAAACCCGGTTCCTCTATAGTATGCCATTTTGAATACAGCCTCTCATGCAGTGTGTAACATAGCTGTATGTAAATGCAAATGAAAGTGCACAAAAAAATAAAGTTATTGTTACCGTAAAGAAAGAATCAGATCTGAACAGCATAAGTAAATAGGTGCATTCAAATCCCACTTCCGTGACAGCTACACATCACAGGGAAACACATTTGCATAATGCTCACAAATGTTCTAAGTGGGCCGGCAGACAGCTCGTAATTTTACTTGCGACTGCTTCTCTAATCTTGGGGAGTTCATGGCAGGATCCACAAACCGCTTGCTCTTAAAAAATGGCTCAGTACCCAGTTTATTTGCACCAGCTGGCTCCACTGAATCACAACAATGATAAATAATAGATGTTTATATTTTTGATCAAGCGTTGAAAATACTGAACTATGGCAATGGCCGTATGTTTTCAATGTGTTGTACGCGGTACACTAATCACAGCAGACTGGGCCATCTGACCAATCAGATCAGAGTGGGCACATGGAAAGGAGGGGTGACTGCATTTGAGAATGCTTGGAAAACCAGGTGATGTTATATCCATATTTTTTGAAAACGAAAGCATGACCTCGTATGCATGTAAACCTATTGTAGGAGACTCCCAAAACAATATTATGAATCTCAAAAAATGGCATAATAATAACAATTCAAACTGTTATAGAAGTACATTAATATTTATTGTATTTTTCTTGTATTGTTGCTATTTTTCTGTATTGACATTTTAAGCACGTATGATTGGATGCTTCTGCTGTCAAAGAAACTGAGCCAATCAAGTTCTGAATAGCTGATGGGATTACTGATGCTATTTAGTAGTTGTAAGCCTGTGTCATGGGAATTGAAACTGAATGATTTTCTACATTGTGGAGAAAAATGTCAAATTAGATAGACATTCAAAATGAAAAAGCTTTTCTGTGTTTGAGAGAGAGAGAGAAAAAAACAGTTGCACTTGTGAACAGAAAATACACACTGTCGCTTTGTATCATTTCCAGGGGAAGGTAATCTGGCAATTTTACTTTAATTTAACAGCTTTCAAATGTGAAAGTGGACTATAAATTTGTTTTTCAAATACGCATACATTTTAATAATACAAATGGCAGAGACGCAATGCATACCGGTGCTCCTGAAATGTCACTCAGCCAATCAAATAATGGAAAATAAGTAAATAAATGTAAAATAAATGAGAATAAATATGATGTTGGACCAGACCATATGCATTCCGTGTATCACAGTCAAACTCCATTAGAACAATGAAGAATGTTGTAGACTGCTAATATGGTAATATAACAGCATGCGTGGCATCACTCTGAGAGGACCATCGGGTTCTTGTGATGTGATCAACAACAGAGAAAAGGGAAGTTTTTGTGTTACATGTTCGCAATACATTAGAAGTCTCTCTGCATAAGTCTGGTGAACAGCAGGGAGTAAATATGTGGAGGCGTACAGTGTGTATTTGAACAAAAGTTCAGCACATCGCTGTTCATCGCTTTACGTTTTCCACCCGAGCATAACTGACAGAGACAATCGCAACCATCTGCTTGCTCCAAACTACTAGAAGCAGCTGCCCTCTCCAGACTCATTCTGGGAGTTACCATTCACCGTGGACACAGCAGGAGAGGGCACGAATGCTCAACATTCGCCCGTATGACACCAACCACCTCCCCTGCTTGCTTGTTATTTACTGTTTAGAGCTTGAATAGATTTCTAGGCATATGAGATTAAAAGGACGAGACCTGGTTAGCCATTTAATCCGATTCGTAATTGATTTAACATGCGCAGCATATGCAGAGAGTTCTTTTAACGTTACTGCAAGTTTCCCTCCTGTAAAAAAGCATAAAAAAGCGATGACAGATCATAGGAATTACGTTATACCAATAGACCTTTTGCCATATTGCCACGCAAGTTTAAGTGAAATGCACAGCGATGGCAAATCCGATGGACTGCGCTAACTGAGTCTTAATAGAGCGTATGAGAGGGCTGGTATGTGAACGCAGCACATGTAGGTTAAGTGTGATTTATGTGGTCACTGATTGAGCACGTCCTTGCGGTTCACTTTCATTTAGGCCTACCAAACTGCAGAAGCAAGAAGCTAAAAAAAGGCGTTTCGCAGTATAACAGGCTTTTGGAAACCTCATTGATCTTCAAATCAAATACAAGCACGGTGTTTAAATGCACCTACATGTAAGTCATCTCCAAATCGCAAAGGTTATTTTCATTACTGTCACTAAGACATTCTCAAGTACAATTATACAGAATTTCACTTCACTTTATACTCGGTGTTAATAGCGTCTAACCTTATCTATACCTAAACAAGATGCTATTTGTTGCTGTTCTTGGTGCATCTACCGCTATTTAACACCCAGCACACAAACAACTATGAAAGTGACACCCAATATTATGGCTCAATCAATAGGACACAAAGCACAGTAAAGCAAAAAATAACATTGAAGACTATACAGTTAAGCAACTCTGCTTTGTAAATTAGCAAATATTGTCATATATCAGCTACAGGGCTTAGCTTAAGCCAGTTTAATTAGGACATTAAAGTAATTTTTATACATTTATATATATATGCCTTAGAAAAAAAACATGTGGTGTGTATCTTAGGACAAAACAAAGGCACTGACATCTTTTAAGGCAAGTCAGCGCAAGCGATTAGTTGAAATAGCTCAGACTAGGCTTAAGCCTTGCCTGTGAAACCAGAGAGTGAAAGTACACAAAGTCCTCATTCACATGGAAATTAAAGTAGAACGAAACTAAATGCACGTAAGCGAACGCAGACAACTTGCGTTAAATGTCTTTCATGTTGTGTAGCCGTTTTGTCCTTCATATGCATGTTTAGCAGAGTGGTTTATTAAATTCTCAAAAAATAAATACCGCGTCTGATGCAATTTTGTAATTGCCATCTATATTCTGACTTGAAAAGCCGTAAGAAATATGAAAGTGGCCATTCAAGAATTTCACTCGTAAACGTAATGTTTTCATCATTGCTATTTTCCTTATAAATATTAATGCAACGAGGCATTACATGCTCTACTCAACCTAAACACAAACAATTATTGTTTATTAATATTTCAGTATTCTGGTTTCTAGAACAGAACACAAACACAATCGCACACTTCTCTCTCAAGTTACTTTCTATTCCACATTGGGTTTCTTATGTGATCTAATTTCCGTGAATTTAGGATTGCACTACGGCTGGGTAATGAGGAGCTTTTTCAGAAGACAGAGTGGAACAGAACAGGACAAGCATGAGAGTAGGCCTACTCTATTCATACTGCAATTCTCTCGCCACGATTACACTGCATTTTCCTCAGTAAATATTAATACGTGCAATTAATTTCAGATGGACACAGAGGGAGTGTGGGTGAGAGACAGAGAGAGAGACTTTAAACATATATTTAATCACTAGAAAAAAATAATCAGTTTTTATACATTTATTCATTTAATGCATTACAGCTTAAGAAATCTCTTAGGCTTTATCTTTATCTTCTTTCAGTTTTAGGGACAAAAAATTCTAGATCCAGTTAATTGGTAGGGAACTGACAACATCATTTTATATAATTAGGTTAGTAATCATGTTATTTACAACATAAAAAGATCTAATTGTACATAAGTGGTCTTATGAATTCGAGAATGACCTATGATACGATATTCAACTGATCTTACGCAATCTCATGGATGTAACAGTGAAACAGTTCGTTTTATAGATGTAATGCAGGAAAAAGTTTACAAATAGATCAATAAAAAATGTAGTATGTCAGTGTAGTGGTTGCATATTTTCCATGCATCTCTTGATTAAGTGGCTGAAAATTAGCCTATAGTAATACTACACGTTTGGCGCGCCAGCGGTTAATAAACAGAACCGCACGCATCCAGTGGAAGAACATTCTAACCGGAGCTACTTCTCTTAGGCGAATCACGCAAGCTTGTATTACTCCGCAGCGGTGACAACCCAAACAGGCTACAATAGTCTGAATGAAAGCGCTTATTATAAGTGCACCGTAGTGACTGTTTGGAAGATGAATAAATGATGCTTATATACATTTTGAACACATAGTGTTGCTTTAAAACATAAAACTGTCCAAAAATGGAAAGGCAGATTGCATTTTCCAGCTACGAAGATGTGTGTGAAGGAAGGTTAATGGATTGCTGTCTCCTGGCTATATAGATCTCCTTGATCCAAATGAACAGAGGCCACTAGATGGAGCTGGAAAACAGGTAAGTAATAGAAATAAATAACACGCTAAATACGATCAAAGTACTACGAGAAAGCCACATAAAAGCTGAAGGAGCTGTGCTGCAGCACTGGTGAAACTAATGCACCTTCCCTGTGCTGTAATGTCCCATAAACTCTTTGGTCTTTTCATCTCTTTGATCATCTCCGATGACTGACTGATTGGAGGACTCTCTGACCTGCATCCATCCATCATTCCACTTCACAGTAATCTCAGTCTTAATATCGGCCATGTTTACCTGCAGGAATTAGTTGTGATTGTGGTGAAACAAACACACAACCCAGCAAACAGGGAATATTCTCTGAACTTTCGGTAAGCTTCTGAACCTCGCGAACAAACATTCTTCCGGTTTAGACTAACATTATTAGAACACTCATTGAAAGTTATACAAGAATATTCAGTTGAAGGTATTAGCCTCGTGTATGTGAGGGCATTGCAGGTATAAGCACGTCCTGAGTTCGATGCGTTACACATTTCGATGACCCTGGAACACCATTTTAATCCAAAAATGTAGTCTTGACCATATCTCTACACCTGAACCTAATGAGTAATGTCTAAAATCAGATTTCACTGCTGTACAAGCACCAAACACTGACTGTAAGCCTAAACACTCAAAACGGCTAAACTGGTTCTTCAAATCTGATTGGCTAATCGCAGCGTGGTTCCAGGGTCAACAAAGATGTTGACCTGGGAACACGCTGAGCTCAGCCAAATCAAGTTCTGCTTGCAAGCAATGTCAACAGTAAAGAAGAGTACCTACGAGCCCCTGTTCGTGAAAGCAGCAGTTTTTCTTGCCTTTTTTCTGACTGACCTGAGGGAACGGGCTGGAAAAGGAGACGGTTGGTGTGGGGGAGGACGGGTGGGCTTTGGACCTCCTCACACTCTTCCTTGCCCCGAGGTTGTTGAGAGAAGGCAGGTGAAACTCATAATGCGCTCTACAGATTTAATAATGTGCTGTGGCTTGTCCTTGGTGTGGGCAGACGTGGCCCCAAACCAGACAGTGATTGATTAGGTGAGAATAGTCTCAATGATGGCGGTGTAAAATTCGATCAGTCATTTGATCCGTCTGTCACATCCAGCCATCTTTTAGATTTTCAACTTAGTCTAACATACCTCCTGGTTAGATAAAGGTTATTATCTAATAAACGTACAGCCAGGATCAGCTTGACACCGAAAGAAACCCGGCACTGTCAAAAAATCAGCCTCCCTGGTGTGTAGATGTGTGATGGACTAATTTAGACTAATAGGGCTTTATTTAGGCTCCATCTGTAGCACTGCTTTCATGCTATCAAGCACTCTTTTTCTCTCTATTCTCTCTCCTTCACACACGTCACCACTTTTAGCTTACATGAAGGTGAGAGAAATGTGAGGTAGACTCACAATTAGCCTCTGGTGACCTTGTATTATTTTTATTTTGCACAAAAAAAACGTCATCTAATATTTTCTGCACTGGGAGTCTGTGTACGTAAAAAGCCTTAATGTGCCATTTGCAAGGTCTCACACATCATCAGTGAGAAATTACATGATTTCATGACATGTCAAACGCATATACTCGCACCTATTCACACAATCTCTAATAATACCTATACGAAATGAGCAGGTTGTATTAGTGTAGCACGTTTTAGAGAGCATAACAGTAGTAAACAAAACCTTTCCGATCATAGACCAAGGAGTCTGATTCCTATCTGGAGGAAAAGAATAACTATTCAGAGCAGTATTTTTTAGCATTCACAGCTTAGTGACTGAAAAAGGATGGAATAACTGACTTTTCTGTATGGATTGAAAATGTAATAAAGCACTTAATGTAATTGAGTGCAATATGATGCAAGCATATAGATTATTTCTGACTGTAGAGTAATGACTTTTTTTTATAAAAAAAAATACTATTTCATCACACTGATGAAAAATGCATCATCCCGGTCATTAGCCAAAGCGTCTCACATATAATATTTATACTAAGGAAAATTTGCTGAAATCTCTGAAAATAAAAGAAACACATTTGAAAGTACAATTTACACATTCAGGTTTTCCAATTTTTATTATTTTTTGCCATTAAAGCAGCTGTGACTGGATTCTTGGAGAACGCTCAAACGTACTGTCCTTAAATGCGACACAACTATCCCCAATTCTGCAATATAGTCAAAGCTTAATTCGGCTCTAATTAAATTCCTGTGTGAGATAACAGAGCAGCTATCAGAATCAGTGATCAAGTGAAAATTGAAAATGGCAAATTTAGCTGCTTTTCCGGGTGTATTAGGAGCCCCAGAGATATAATTTCATGCCAAAGGTTATATATATATATAATTCATGTCATTCATTATTGCCTACAAAGCCTGATAAAGGTGCACCTTTCATTGCAACAGGATTAGCTGTGAAATCTGACAAAATCCTCTCTTGGATTAGTTGGTGACCTGAATATGCCCATATTTGCCAACTAGTGGGCTTTTCCTAGGATTTTCCATCTGGTGAAAAGCCAAGTTTAATCAACATTTCAGATAAAAGAAACGTGACTGTCTATTGTATAGGAAAGGAGAAAGTGCAAACTGCAAAGGGCTGCAACTGCTTCGAAGTCTTCTGCATTAAGAGATAGCAACTAAACACCTTTGGTGTCGGAACATAAAATGTCTGGTATGTAAATCTCGACTTCTGAAGTCTTGTATTGTCAATTAGTCCAGTCATAAGGCTTGTTTCTCCTTGTCCTTAATCATTAGCAGAAAAGGTTAATTGGAATGACAGACAGATCGGTGACTGAGGTCTATATTTAGCATGACTAGCTCTAATCAAACGTGGCAGTGTTCAGTCAGATACCTTTAATTGTCCTCTCAATAAGGTTGATTCAACTAGGGAATTAAAACTTTTACCTGAGAATTCAGAGTACTTATTACTCCGTAGTCTCTTTAATGTCACACCTGATTGTTAAAGCTCAAGAAAACCTCTTCAAATGGTCTTGTTTGTATGCAGTCCACGCATTACTCTATACGTTGACACATAACCGAAGCATTAGGTTGAAACGCAAGTCTTCAGAAATGTAGAACCGGATGGATGTGAAATTGTAGTTCACTGCTAAACACTACAGCGTGTCTGTACTGATAAGAACATATGTTGCTCATATTCAGCCTTTACTGAAACAGAGGTGATTATGAACAGTGTAAAAGGTGAATCAGTGGTAAGTAAAGGTGGGCTGGAAAGTCAATTTTCCGCTAATAGTGTCTCATTGTATCTAATATCAAATGTGTTAAATGCAGTAGATGTGAGCCTTTTCATTGACTCTCCGTGCTGCATTAAGGAGCCTACACACATTCAAGTGTGGGCAAGATGGAAGAGAAGGTAATGTTACTATGAGCGATTTCACTGATCTCTGCCTACATACAGCAATTTAAATAATTATGCATAAAAAACAGTCAGAAATTGACTGTATTCTGAGTGAGTTTGATTCGTGCATCTGCAATTGCTAACGTTGTTCTTGATACGATGCATCATGCACTGCTGAAGCTTTCCCTGCGGAACATTACATTTTAGCAGCAAGGAAAATCCTTAACCGATGTCTTATTTTTATTCAGAAACAACACTTATTACAGTGACCAGGTTATCTCTAGCAATACAGATTTTGCATAAACAGACTTATATGTTCATCCGCAGAGCCATATGTGATATAGTGTCCGAATAAATTAGTTTTCTTTGTACACAAGCAGCATTCTCATATCTTCGTAACATTACGGTTGAACCAGTCCATGTCACACGGACTATTTTAACAATGTCCTTGCTACATTGCTTACTATGCAGGGTCTGAAAGCCCTCAGATTGAATAAAAAAAAAAATCTTATATTGTGCTTTCTTCAAAATATGTCAAATGAAGGCAGTGAAGCAAAAAGGCTGCCTTCCAGTGATCCACAAAATGTAATGCCACTAAAATCAAGCACTATTCAGTACACCACGGTACTGTCAGAGATTGTCTGAGAACTGTTTGGGAAAACAAGATTATTGCCCAGTGCACCTGACAAGTTCTTTTTTAGCCTACTTTTCCACATCCGATGCCTGTGGCCGCGACCGCTCGGTGATTTTGTTTTGTTCAGTTTGGTTTGCAGTTCAATTAGCACTCAGACATACCTGTAAGAACACGCTGAGCATGGAGGTGTCAGAAAACACAATTACACAATGATGTTTTGTGAGCATTCATTAATGAAGATAATACAGACACAATCATGCACTGTGACTTTGTCTCACTCCTCCACAATAATGAAGTGACACTTGAGAGAGCGAGAGAGAGAGAGAGTGCACACAAACATTCATGGTATACATTAACACTAATAAAAGGCGGTTTAAGTTATTAAAATTAATCAGATGCATAAAAACTTTTTAGCCGATGCATAAAACTTACAGAACCGCTTTAGTTAAAACAATAACTAAACATTTTATATGCTTAAAATATTATTGATTTATGATTTCAAAACTCTATTGTGAGTTATTATTTACACACTGTCCTTTACCTCTAGATTACAGCAAGTCATAAATCCAATACACTGTGTTCACTGCTGCTGAAATTATTAACTCATTATGACGGTTCTTTGGATATCTTTTGACTGATTTTAAAAAAAGCATAATTTTTTTGTGAATCGGAAATGGCTCGCACTTCGTTCGTTGCCGCAAGTGCTTAAGATAACGAGACAAAACCGCATACGGACACACTCAAACCTCTTCTGATTGTAAATTTCGGTCATACATTGTTATTTTCGTTGCATATTTTAGTCGCTGTCTGGAGCCCTGCTGTGGTCTTTGTGATGTGCGGAAATACGAAGGCATCTGTGGGCCGATTAGCCTAGTGCGTCCTCCTCAGAGTTTTTTCTCAAGAGATCCTCTGTGTTCTAAAAACACACAGATGTTGCTGAGCTAATGAGGGAGAGAAAGCAAGAGTGAAGAATTATTCATACTACATAAACGTTGGGAACTGAGGGAAGCTTATAAAGCGACGAAAACAAGCAAATCAACCAATATTTAAAAATATTCATCACATTAATTAGACCGGAAACCAGATGCTTTATACAGCCATTATTTTCAGCTTTTGTTGGCACGCGGAGTAGAAGAACACTAGAACTGGAGTAAAACACACCTGTCAGGTCACATCCTCAGTGGAAGAGCCATGTAAGCAACAGTTTTACCATGCAGTGATAAATGTAAATTTCTCTTGGAAAACTTTATTTCAGGCTCTCAGATGCACACACACACACACACACACACACACACTAAACTAAAAACAGCAACAGTGTACACTCGTCTCTCTAGACCCAAATATCCACAGAGGGGGAGCAGTGAGTTATGGATCAACCTCTCTGTGACAATATAAGCTGTTTTATGACACCAACAAAAGGAAGGATAGAATCTGATGTATGAGTCATAAACCTGATATAGTGACACACATAGTAACAGAAACACACACGCATGCATGCTGTCACTGGAGAGCAACCCCTCAGGCACAGGTCATAAATCAACGCGCACACACCCACATCCTGCTGTTTCCTTAATTACTGCCTCTATTAACTGTTGTAATTAATCTATCCTTATTTCACTCACACACAACAACTGCAACCTGCTCACCTCTGTAGATGGACTTCGACATCCAACCTTTTTTTTTTTAAGCTCAAGTCATTAAAATTGGCTTTGAGTGAAAGCAGTGCCTCTATAAACAGTTCAAAGAGCTTATATGCTTCCGTATGTTAGTGATGCTTACCAGCTCCAACTGTTTCTCTATAGAAATTAGTTGGAATGAAGTGATATGCGAAAGATTGATGTTTATTCCACAGATGAAAAGGCAACAGACATGTAGATCAGACAAAATCGGGATCTTCTGTAACGGGTTCAGAAGATGCGTCTGAGAAGATATTTCTGAGAAGTAACTGGATAAGGAGGAATCTTTTTGAAAAATGCTTTTATACAGCAGCTGACATTGAGCAACTTACATTTTAGATATGTCAGTAAAAATGGTTACTAATTAACCACGGCAGGGCCATTGCAGCTTCAAATAATAACTCAGACAGCGGAGTTTCGTTCGTATTTTCAGTGAAAAGGGTTATAGGCTGCATCCAATGCCTTATATCTCCCTACTTGACAAAAACATGTGAAAAGAGTAGTTTGTCCAGATTTACAGTATTCATAAAACCTGAATGACCAACTGTTTCCTTTGAGATTGTAATCGCTGTATCCATCCAATAGACACTTTGCTATCCCATCAGCCCATGCGAATGGATTTGTGGATGACGATGAAATGACGCAGGCAGGTCACATGACAAATCTGGCACGTCTTGAACACATTAATGCATAGAATGCACTTCTTCAACAGTCACAACGTAGTTGCTTTTTCGAAAGAAGTATTAACTGAGGTTGCAGCCATAAACTCAACTTGGTCCTTTTTCTTGAATAAATCAGTGGTTCTGAATGAGTCAGATGAACAAATTATTCACAGACAATGACTTTCTGCCATGCACCGGCATAGCTATATATACCTTCCGTATATCTTTAAATGTAACAATCCACAAACCATCAGTCTCATGAGTCACGGCCAATTCATGTATATTTTACAAGATGGCTAATTCGTACGAACTCACTCATGCGATTTTGTACGATTTGTCCCAGTGACGGGGTTAGGTGTAGGTCTTTCGTACAAATTCACACAAATCGGCAACGATTTAACAAAAATCATATGAATTCGCAGGAGTGCGGTCGAATGTACGGATGTACGAATCGCTGATTATTTTAATAGAAATTGATACCGTGCTAAATAAAACTGTTCTACTGTATGAGGAAAAAGAGCAGATAAACGTTAATAGCAGAGACTCTATAGCTGTTAATGATCTCCCACTGACTGTCTTCATGGCCTCTTAGAACATCCTGCAGGCTGGAATTTATTAGCGGCAGTCGGTGGTCCATGATCTCACACCCTTTTAGCACTGACCAGTGAGCTCCTTCTCACCTCTGATTTGCACCGAAGCACTGACAAGCCATTTTTCTTCTGCAAACCCAAAGGCACATACTGCAAGAAGGCGATGCCCTGTGATTACAAAACCGAGAGTTTACTTAAACTTAATGACTAATAAAATAAAAAAAGTAACAGTTTGCGTTTACCGAGACGATTTCTTTTCTCTCACAGAAGTCGACATATACATATGTTTTCTACGGCAAGCCCTGAAGGGACAAACACACCACACACACGTTCTAAGGGCGAGGGCACTCCACAAACTGTGTCCTAATTCAGTCTATGACAACTGTTTTCGTTTACACAGTGCTCCTGCTCTTATTTCAGCGGGCTTCAACTTGCTTTGCTGTCAAAACCGGGTGGTGCAATACTTGACAGGGAAATTTTAGAGGCAGTCGTTTAATTTGTCACCCTTCTTCAATGCTTAATCGGAGAGTGTGACAGATCCACAGACAGAGGAGGGCAAGATTTCAGCTGGTTTGACATTCTCTACCGTTATCGAGTCAGTTAGCGTGAAAACGTTACAATATAATCTTAGTCGCATTGTTGAAATGAACAGAGAATCTATAAAATGCTTGCACACAGCACGCCCACATATCTAAATGATTTAAAGTAGATCTAGTCCAAACACATTATTTTATGTACGCAACGTAACGTATGTGCAATGAATAAATTAACGGATGAAAAAATCGGCACATGTCCAGAACTCTCTCTGCAAGTTAAGAAGCTGCTTTCCTCAAGGCTATTTATCCAGAGCAAACTGATCAATAAGGGACACGGAGCTAAAACAGCTGTTTGTTTGTGAAAAGGGGAGGAAAGCAAACACACATCAGCTGGTTAAGCTCAGCACTGGACAAATTGGATCATGACCACAACCGTTTCTGGTGAGGAAGTCGTATTGATTTTCCCTTCCCCATTCTCTGCTTCTTTATTTTTGGTTTAATTTGTCTTATTGCCATTTGTTTCCTTCTCTACACAGCATTCATTTTATTTTAGCTGCTGGCATAGATTTTATACCTTTATTTGCATTCCCCAATTTTTTTTTTAGTGTTGTGAAATGATGCTTGTTAAAGGACGTAGCTAAAAAGAACACTATTTTGTGCATATGGTTTAATGCAATTTGTTTATATTAGGGGTGTGGCGATTCGAGTATTGCGTATCATAAGATTCATGGTCATTTTCCAAATCATCAAAGTGATCATCCTTATTTCGTTATTTAGTCATTTGGAATGCATTTGTCGAAGCGTTCCTCATGATCTTCATCTGGGATGTTCCCATGACAACGAACACAGCACGGTGTGTGTCAGCAGATTCGCTAAGTGAGGGATGCATTGCATAAAATTGCAAAAAAAGTTTTATACATATTGCACATTAGTTTTTATATATTTGCATATTTCAAAAACATTTTAAAATATAAAATGTATGTTTGTAACAGCAACAGTTATACCTTTATGACATCTGCGGACGCACACCGTGCTACTTTGTTGTCACGGGAACATCCCAGCTGAAGATAATGAGGAAACTGCATCTCTCCCTTTGACAAGTGCATTCCATACGACACGTACATGCACTGCTCACTCAAGTCTCCACTAACAAGGGGATAGGGATGATCACTATGATTTGGATAATGACCATGATTCATACGATACACGATACGCAGATCGTTACACCCCTAGATTATATGGTATTAAAGTGCAAAAAATTATTCTCCACATACTGTACATTATTGGTTCTCCACTGAACCCTGGCTTCTTAAAAATGAACCCATTTCAGTAGATATTTAGTTGGATTTCAGAACTACTTCCAAACAATTTGTTGTTCTAATTTAGCAGTGTATACAGTTTATAATACCAAAAAGTACAAATCAGAGTATTATAAAGTAGGGGAGAAAGGGCGCGGGAGTAACATTTTTGGAAAAGCTTCATTTTAAAAGCTAATGTTTTGGACATTTTGAATCTTTTTATTATGCTGTTAAATGTCATTTAAAATGATTCTATATGTTTCAAAAGTTACCCAACAGTACAAACCTAAATGGTTTGGAATATAGATTTTTATCTGCAATGTTCATGCATTTTATAAAACATTATTTCAACAATAAGCTGTGAACAATACATTAGCAGCGGCACAAAAGTAATAAGTGTTACTGACAAGACCTCCTGACATTTAAACTCGATTTTTATATGCTGAAAAACTGACAAAGCAAACTTCAGCATGTGTTACAGCACTAAATAACATGTCGATTGATCATTACTATGACTCATGAAATGAGAAACACAATTTGTAATTGGAGAAAAATGACTGCTTCAGTAATTTACTAACAGCGACTGGAAAACATGTTTTCTGCCATAACTGTATGGTATTCGGCAGCTCCGTTTAGGGTTGCGTGCTGAATGTGCCGTCATAGCTTGAAATGCAAATATAGTCAGGGCTCTGAGAATATTGCTTGGCTAATTTCCTGTGTTACTTTTGCCCCGGTTCTCCTCTACATAAATATGTAAATGTATTTATAGTATATAAATACATTTTATTTATTTTTCGGCATACTGGGTCATCAGTGTAGTCTTAGACTTGGAATCGTTTTTTCTTTGTAATTAAAGAAATAGTTTACTCCAAAATGTTAATTTGCTTAAAACGTACTCACCCTGAGGCTACAAGATGTAGATGAGTTTCTTTCTTCATCAAAACAGATTTGGAGAGCGTTACATCATTTGCTGACCAGAGGTTCGATGGGGAAATCGTTATTATGGATTATGAAATATTCTGGCTAGAAGCAATGGTTAAAGTTAAGTTAAAACCTGATGAGTGTGTTTTTGACAAAAACACAGCATTTCACTTTACAACCGATTATCGCAAAGGATACACTATTCGAGCAAGTAATGCTAAATTTCTAAATCTGTTCTGATGATATAAATCCATGAGCCTAAGTAAATGTGTTTTTTCAGGTGAACAATTCTCTTAAAATGCCAAATTTTAGATAATCATCCCCAGACCGAATGCTTATGTGCCTGCTTCTGTCACGCAAATCAAGAGAAGGATTCAATTGCGGAGAATGATAGTTTATTAGAAGATAAACAAAAGAGAGAGTCACTGATAGCGGTGGAGCTCGTGCAGCGCGAGGATGGAAAGCGGGTGCAGGAACGCAGTGGCCGTCAATCCAAGCGAATCCTCTGAAGCAGGAACAATCCGGAATACCGATAAACGGAGAAACGTCAGAACAGGAACTCAGGACAACGGTGAGGATCTGACAATGAGAGCGGTGTTAGCTGGTCTTAAATAGCCCTTAATAATGAGCCACAGCTGGGGCTGATCAGATCGCGATCACAACTTAGACACACCCACCTCTGCACATAACAGACAGACACACAAGATGAGACAATGAATCCATGAACCGTGACAGTACCCCCTCTCCTAAGAGCGCCCCCTGGTGCTCCCAGCCAACCTTACCCGTTGATTGTAATCATCGATAAGAGAGTGATCCAGAATGTCCCTGGCAGGAACCCAACTTCTCTCCTCTGGACCGTAACCTTCCCAGTCCACCAAGTACTGGAATCCACGTCCCCTCCGCCTTGAGTCCAGAATGCGATTGACCGAATATGTTGGTTCCCCGTCTACGAGACGCGGCGGTGGAGGAACCGGGGCCGGCGGATTAAGGGGTGAATGAAAAACAGGTTTTAATTTAGAAACATGAAACACGGGATGAATTCTCCTGTACGCTGGAGGAAGTTTGAGGCGGACTGTCACCGGACTAAGAACTTTGGTGACAGGAAACGGGCCAATGAATTTGGGAGCAAGTTTATTACAGACGGGGCGGAGAGGAATATTCTTAGTTGAAAGCCACACTTTTTGACCAACGACGTATACGGAAGGCTTTGACCGGTGGCGATCGGCCTGAGCCTTAGTGCGCCGTCCCACACGGAGGAGGGTCTCTCGGGCCCTTCTCCAAGTGCGACGGCACCTCTGGACGAATGCGTGGGCAGAGGGAACCGCGACTTCGGATTCCAGACTAGGAAAGATAGGTGGCTGGTACCCTAGACTACATTCAAATGGTGAGAGGCCCGTGGATGACACTGGTAACGAGTTATGTGCGTACTCAACCCACGAGAGTTGTTGACACCAGGAAGTGGGATTCTGCGCCACCAAACATCGCAACACCCTTTCCAGATCTTGGTTGGCCCGCTCAGTCTGGCCGTTGCTCTGAGGATGGAAACCAGAAGACAGACTAACACTTGCCCCCAGCAAACGACAAAACTCTTTCCAAAATTTGGATACAAACTGGGGTCCCCTGTCGGAAACCACGTCCATCGGGAGGCCATGAATGCGAAAGACGTGATCAACGACAGTAACCGCTGTCTCCTTAGCAGATGGTAATTTAGGTAAGGGGATGAAATGAGCCGCCGAGAACCGGTCCACTACGGTCAAAACAACCGTATTGCCCAGGAGGGCGGGAGGGCCGTGACGAAATCTAGCGCGATGTGGGACCAGGGTCTCGAAGGGACAGACAGCGGTTGAAGTAATCCCTCTGGGGGTCGATTGGAAGTCTTACCACGAGCGCAGACTGAACAGGCCAAAACAAAATCCCGAATGTCCCGAGCCATGGCGGGCCACCAGAATCGTTGGTTAACTAGAAACCTAGTGCGTCCAATTCCTGGATGGCAAGCCACATTGGAACAATGACCCCACCGGATAACGTCGGACCTTAACCCCTCAGGCACGAATAACCGGTTCGGTGGGCACCCGGACGGAGGCGTTACCCCTTCTAAGGCTGTGCGAACCTTCGATTCGATCTCCCACGTGAGTGTAGAAACAATGAGTTTCTCAGGTAGTATGCACTCAGGAGACGACGGGCGTTCGGAAGAATCAAAGATACGGGACAGCGCATCGGGTTTGATGTTTTTGGATCCCCGGGCGGTATGACAGCGAGAAATCAAAACGATCGAAAAACAGTGCCCACCGAGCCTGCCTGGAGTTGAGGCGTTTAGCGGATCTGATGTACTCTAAGTTCTTATGATCGGTCCAGACGATGAAAGGTACCCCTGACCCTTCTAACCAATGACGCCATTCCTCCAAAGCAAGCTTAACCGCCAACAACTCTCTGTTACCAATGTCATAATTGCGTTCAGCAGGGGATAATCGATGGGAGAAAAACGCGCAGGGGTGCATCTTATCATCCGAGGAAGCCCGCTGGGACAGCACCGCACCTACCCCCACCTCTGAGGCATCGACCTCCACCACAAACTGACGTGTGGGATCAGGGGCCGTAAGGATGGGAGCCGAAACAAAGCGGCACTTTAATTTGGCAAATGCAACCTCAGCTGCATTGGACCACCTGAACGCCGTCTTGGTGGAGGTCAAGGCCGTCAGAGGAGCGGCTAGTTGGCCGAAATTACGAATAAAACGTCGGTAGAAATTGGCAAACCCCAGAAACCTCTGCAGGGCCTTACGGGAATCAGGGGTTGGCCAATTCACCACAGCCTTGATCTTGTCGGGGTCCATGCGAATTCCCTCGGCCGAGACGATGTACCCCAAAAAGGGAACTGACTGTGCATGGAACGCGCACTTCTCCGCCTTGACAAAAAGCCCATTCTCCAACAGCCTCTGGAGCACTCGCCTGACGTGCTGCACATGTTCCTGGAGAGATGAAGAAAAAATCAATATGTCATCCAGGTAGACATATATGAACTGATCTACCATGTCTCTCAGCACATCATTGACGAGTGCTTGGAAAACTGCGGGGCAATTAGACAGCCCAAACGGCATGACCAGATACTCAAAAATGCCCCCTGGGGTATTAAAGGCAGTTTTCCACTCATCCTCCCTTATGCGGACCAAATGGTAGGCGTTACGCAAATCTAACTTGGTGAAGATGGATGCTCCTGCAACCTCTCGAATGCTGAAGACATCAACGGCAAAGGATAGGTGTTCTTTACCGTGATGTTATTCAAGCCTCGGTAATCAATACAAGGTCGCAGAGAGCCATCCTTCTTCGCGACAAAAAAATCCTGCCCCCGCTGGAGAAGAAGGGCGAATGATCCCGGCTGCTAGAGAATCAGAAATATATTTCTCCATGGCCTCCCTTTCAGGAACTGAAAGCGAGTATAACCTGCCTTTAGGCGGAGACATACCTGGAACTAAATCTATCGCACAGTCATAGGGACGATGTGGAGGAAGAGAAGCAGCCCTGGACTTACTGAACACTTCCTTCAGGTCGAGGTACTCCTTGGGCACGTTTGACAGATTCACCGCCTCATCCTGAAACGAAACACAAGACACAGGAGAACAAGCAGACACAAGACAAGAGGCATAACAGTTCTCGCTCCACGCCGTGATTGAATTCTGGCCCCAATTGACCCTAGGGTTATGCCGAACCAGCCAGGGATGGCCAAGCACCACAGGGATGAGAGGTGAATCAGTCAATAGAAATTTAATTGTCTCTGTATGATTTCCAGACGTGACAAGTGTAACGGATATAGTGGAGTGAGTGATGTCAGGAAGGGCTTGTCCATTGAGGGCACTGACAGAGACCTTGTGACGTAGGGAGACAGTGGGAATGTGGAGTTGAAGGGCAAGAGTTCGGTCCAAAAGGTTACCTTCAGCCCCCGAGTCCAGCATGGCCGAACAGTCATGTCTTCCATCTGCCCACTGCAGTCTCACCGGGAGGAGGGTGGTGGTTGAGGATTTGTTTAGAGATACTCCACCCGACAGTAACCTCAATTCTACCGCCGGGCTTGTGCTTTTACCGGGCAATCCACCAAAAAATGGCCTGATGCCCCACAGTACATGCAAAGTCCTTTGGCTCTCCGACGATCTCTCTCTTCCCGGGAAAGCCGAGCTCTACCAACCTGCATGGGTTCGGTGTCAGGTGAGTGACTGATCGTGAATCCAGAGTTAACAGGAGAACATTCCGTAACTGGTGGTGATCGCTGACGACATCCTCGCTGGTCACGTTGCTGTAAACGCGAATCCACACGGAGAGCAAGATCAATCAGTCCATCCAAGCTGTTGGGTAACTCCAGGGTAAAAATCTCTCTCTGGATCCGGTCAGCCAACCCATGCAGGAACATGTCCCACTGCGCCTCCTCGTTCCATTTGCACTCAGCCGACAGGGTTCGGAACTCGATGGAAAAGTCCGAAACAGATCTTTCACCCTGACGGAGATCGGCCAGTCTGCGTGCCGCCTCACGCCCAACTACTGCACGATCGAAAACTCTTCTCATCTCCTCAGACAGTGCTTGGAACGAGGAACAACAGGGATGGCGATTCTCCCACACCGCCGTTCCCCATAAGGCTGCCTTCCCGGACAACAGGGTGAGTACCAGTGCTACTCTGGACTCTTCAGTAGCAAAAGTCTGTGGCTGAAGTGAGAAAAACATTGAGCACTTAACTAAAAACGATCTGCATAAATTAGGCTCACCATTATATACTTCCGGTGTCGGCAGCCGCGGCTCGCACTGAGTCACGCTGATAGGAGAAGCGGGGGAAGCGGGCGGTGGGGGTGGCGCAGTGGGCGTCCGCAGTTGTTGGAGTTGACTGGTGAGTTCGGACATCTGCACCACTAGCGCTTGCACGGCTCGTCCAGTCGCGAGCATTTGCTCGTCTTGATGATCCATTCGTGCATTGTTGTTTTCAAGCAGTTCTTGAAAATTACGAGCTTCCGCTGAATCCATATATGGTCAGATCCTTCTGTCACGCAAATCAAGAGAAGGATTCAATTGCGGAGAATGATAGTTTATTAGAAGATAAACAAAAGAGAGAGTCACTGATAGCGGTGGAGCTCGTGCAGCGCGAGGATGGAAAGCGGGTGCAGGAACGCAGTGGCCGTCAATCCAAGCGAATCCTCTGAAGCAGGAACAATCCGGAATACCGATAAACGGAGAAACGTCAGAACAGGAACTCAGGACAACGGTGAGGATCTGACAATGAGAGCGGTGTTAGCTGGTCTTAAATAGCCCTTAATAATGAGCCACAGCTGGGGCTGATCAGATCGCGATCACAACTTAGACACACCCACCTCTGCACATAACAGACAGACACACAAGATGAGACAATGAATCCATGAACCGTGACAGCTTCGAATGATAGTTCCACCTAATCTCGGTCCTTCCGATCTCTGTCCACCGTCTCAGTAAGTGTCCCCTCCCTCTCAACACTACCGTCCAGTTCCAGTGGAAGTTTAGTCTCCTTGCATAATTGCATAATTAGTTCAATTAGCTGCGTCTCCATACATCTCAGCTGCTCCTGCACGAATACAGTTCTGAAAAGTAATTATGAGATGTGGGACTCAATCAAATCTCCGACTGGTATATTTAATTACTGTGGTAATGATTGTTAATGACTTTGCTGATGGATTCATTGAGAGTCGTGGGAGGTTTAAAGCACAGCGTACAGGCACACCAAACGAATGCTTTTGTCCTCTTATCGCCCTCGTTTGTTATTATTATTATGATTTTGCACACTTCTTTCTCGTTTGACGAATGTTGTTTTTCTTTACAGCAATGTTTCATTTCCTAAGTCTCCTTGCGCGTAAATGAAAATGCGCGTTCTCTGCGAGAACATGTATATCTGTGTTTACATAATCTCACCGGATGCCAGTTTTATCCTCCAAAACGCTGCTCGGGGACTACAAACAACGGAAACGGCAAAACGCTTCCCACTCTTAGCGAAGAGAAGTGTGCGTGCGAGGGTTCGTCAAGCGGCTGAAAAGCCCAAATCCCATTTTCTTAATTCCGGTGGCGTATTGCCGGCTGACAAGCTTTATTAAAAACCCTCAGCTAAGTCACACGATCGCCACACATTCTCCTCTCGAACTAAAGTAAACCTTCTGTGCGCGTGTGTTTGCATGTGAAAAAGGAGTAATGTTTTCATCTCTCAGCCGCGTCCAATGTGTTTGCTGTGTCTTGTTGGTCACCTCGGGGGTCAAATGAAGAAAAAGGTAGATGATGCTAATGATGATAAGGATAAACAGCATGTACGTGTGTGTGAATGTGTTCGCGTGAGCTGCATTTTTAACTAGAGCGCAAACGTTGTAGGGAGAATCAATTAGCAACCAGTGCAGCATTAAAATGAAGGAGAGGGCTGCCTTGTCCTCTTATCTCCGCTCGCACGGTCAGATGGACGCAGGACTTCACTGAACAATGCGCTACATGTGCCTAACCGTGGCCTTTGTGTTCAGAGAAATTATTCAAAAATGTTTCAAGTTTCATCTCCGCCACACTTTGACGCATGGCTGAAGGGCAAGTCCTTGAATTGGTGGGCCTATTGCTTTCGTAGTCAACCGCGTGCGCGCCCTATTGAGAGCCTTGGGGATACTTTCGGACACAATATATTCAAATCTAATTAGGATCACACGTTCGTGGCCGAAAACCCTCCCAGATCGATTCATTTGGATTTGCTTGAGAAGCGGCAAACCTGGTGTGGAGTTTCACGTTTATAGAATAAATATATTTTAACATACTTGATCAAAACCGTACATTTCTAAACAATGGCGGAAAACTGGAACATGAACGCTAGCACAGCAGTGTTGTGTAATTCATTTGTTTTCAAACCAATGTCTAGCTGATCTGCTTTATCATTAGCGTAATGCTATCCGCTTTTAATTAAGTTCTTGTGGATGTATTCTCATGTAAAGCATATACATGACCTTGGCACTTTCGCGTTCGGATTGGTGACTGATTTTTGACACGTCCAATTGCGTTCGCCGTCATTAATGGTCCTCCGCTATGAAAAGCGAAATAAATATTTAAACAAATAAATAAAAATAGCAGTAAACTGTTGGAGCCATAGTCTCGTGGGCAGAGCTCTGACAGATTGTGTGGCAGTGCCTCAGATAACCTGCGTCCAATCCCAGCTCGAGATCCTTTCATTATCCAGTTCCCCACTTTCCTCTTGCATTGCTTCCTGTCCTGTCCATCTCATACTGTCCTGCCAAACTAAAAAGCGTATAAGCCCAAAAATATACCTCAAAATTTCCGGGAAATCAGAACTCCTTCCAAAGTATTGCAGGAAAATAAATCAGTTTGTGCTGCGTTTGGACTACAGTTGAGCCAAAAATAAACAGCTTGGAAATCTTCAACAACTTTTTCAAATCATAGGCTGTTTTATCCAGTAACAATGTCCAACAATAGACATACACACAATACATGAATGTGTCATATTTCTATAAGTTATTTCAGTCACACTTTATTAAGTGGCCTTAACTATTATGTACTTACATAAACAAATAAGTACAATGTGCTTATTGTGGTCATATTGTATTGCAAAATACTTTTGATACTGTTGAGGTGGGATATGGGTAAGGTCGTGGACAGGTTTGGTGTAAGTGTAATTATAAATGTAATTACAGAAATTAATTACAAATGTAATTATATATAGGCATTTTTTAAAATATACACTGTAAAAACATGTGTATTGTGCCAAATGATTAATTTACATAGTAGTTAAGGACATGTAATATAAACTGGCACTATTACTTTGTGCCACGTCCGCCTATATCTCAAACGACAGCTATTAAAATGTCAAACTTGCAAGAGTGCATACCTTTATAATGAGTTTCCGTAGTTTAAGACTCAAAGTCTAGGTCTGCGAGAAGGCTAAAATAATGCATACTACACATAATGAAAAGCAGCAAACAAATAAATGACATGACCTTCGTACAGCAAAAAAAAAACAACAACTTTTGAAACATGTTTTAATAAAATTCAACCCCTGGGACATAAAAGCGCATGAAGAAATATTTTGATTCTACTGAAAATGTTCCATGATGTTTGTCATGCTTTTCAATCCGGTGACATTGAGAACAGTCTATTTGGGGAATACAGTGTGTGCGTTGTGACTGGACTATCAATTGTGAAAATAGCCTGACTTCACAGACCACTGGACACCATCTAAAAAGCAGTGAAAAACTCAATGATAGTGCTCACAAACATACACTACAAAACACATTTTACTTGCCATTGCTTCCAATAATAATTGGTATTAGTACAATATCAAGTCTATCTATAAAGCCTTTCTGTCACACTTAGCCTGGGACAGGCTCTCTCTTAACATGATTAGCAGTGCAATAAAAAAAAGCTGTATATGACAGCATTAAATCCAATCTCAGATGTTGTCCTCTAGCTTTCCATTTAATTATTATAGTCATATTTGGTCACAATATTATTCAAGGTGCAGAATAATCCCATTAACTCGGTATTTAAAACATCAAGAAGAAGGATTTTCTGGTCATACTGTAGTAAAAGCATTTCTGCTGGCCTAATGTCATGCTATTTCCAAGGATACGCATTTAATAAATAATACACTACTTTACACACACAAAGGTAATTAGCCTAGAACATCCATCAAGACTAGGACAGAAAATTGATTGACATAAAAAAAGGAGTGTTAAAACATAATTTACTCTGATTAATGAAGACAAATGGCTTACGAATAAGAAAACAATTGCTTTCATGGGGCTCAGCGGACTTGATTATGGAACTGCATTAATGAAACTTTATTGCAAAAATATTGCAAGAATAGAGCTGATGATCACACACACACGTACACAAAATGAACTAATTTTTCAAAGCTGCCGCGCTTCTGAAATTCAGCCGAAATTCATTCCTACTCTACTGGAGGTTTATTAACCCCCCCGCAACCCCCTTTTTTCATCTTAACCCTGTTTGTCGCGTCTGCTTATTTCAAACCCGATCGGTTTGTATACGCTTCAGCCGTGACGCTGTTTAACCTTCTGCAAAGGTGACACTGGGTGAAAGATACAAGGCACATTTATAAAGGGGACGCGCAGGCATGTTGCGCTCGCTTGCGTATTTTTGTCACATACTCGCTACAAGAGAATTGGGTGAGGGTTAGGCTCTTAAAGGAAGAATCATGTGTTCATGAAATGCTTTTTGTGTGTGAAGAGCGGCACATAAATTTCCCATCATCCGCTCTGTCTATTGGCAGTATTTTTTCTGTCAGCTCTGCAGAACCACTTGGGGAAAAAGAAAAGAAATACCAATCGCCTTTCATTCATCAGCAACACTTGCGCTGTGATCGCCAGAAGCCTCCCAATAGTGTGTACTTTCAATTTATTTTTTTCTGCCTAAAACAGCAAAACAAACAACAACTGCAAAATCTCGCACCCCATTTTGCCACGGGTTCCACCCAGATACAAAAAGAGTATTTGCGATATCTTTCAGCCGATAAGTTTTTAGGTTTCGTGTACTGTATTTATAAAGTCTATGGACTGTGAACGTGGGTCCATTGTGTCTTATAAGCATGGCTCCCTACAGATCTCGGGCTGCCTGTGGTTATGTTGACGTATATTACAGAAGGATGTGAATGTTGTTCGTATCTATGCTACGAGTTTTCGTTTTTATTTGGCGTACTATTTATACGCACGTTCGTAAGATTGTGCAGCAGCCAAGGTGGATGCACTCAGTCGTTTGCTATGTACATGACTCAGGGAGGCAATGGAACAGAACAGTCCACTCAGTTTGTTCAGGATGGTGGTCATGATGCTCAATCCTCTCAACTGCGTTCATTTTTTCAAACCATCCAATGCAACTCAAATTAAAGCCAAAAATAAAGCCGTTATTTACCACACTTGCACAGGAAGCATCACACGCATACATGCAGTACACCCTGCTAAAAAGTATTCATTAATTTTAAATGTATTTATTTCACACTATGTACAGATCAAATATTTTAAAATATTTACCGACATATGGCTCGAGACTACTGCCCCCCTTAGATTAAGTACGATGTTGTGTATTATGTAAAAGTTATCATCCAAATCAAAAGTTACAATTCTCTACTTATTATAATTTAATAACTAAATGACAACGATTGGCCAGTCAGAGCGGTAGACCAGCAAGCTGCTAACGAGCTGAAGCAAGATTTAGTCATTTTTTATGCAAAAAAAAAAAAAAAAAAAGAAATTATAATTTTTCCTTGATTAAAATTTAAAGACGTTCCCTTGACACTGTGCGTGAATGTTATGGAGTGTTACGGATATGTCACAGATGCCTTGAGAGTCCAAAAGCTTGAGCCATGAAGCCTATTGGAATGCAGTTAGAGTGCCCTTATAATTCAAACTAATAAACTAAATTAAAAATACCCATGTATGAGTTTTTATGTTTTTATATTCATTGCACACTTTTCTGCATATCAGAACATGTGCGCAAGCTATTAATTTTTTACAACAGTGCAGAGCAACATAGTGTTCATGAATGAATCTGTTTAAACAAATCTAGTGAGAAAGTGATTCACTGTTCCATTCGGATTGATTCACTTGTTTAGTTTGTAATCGAATTGGTCAAATTAATTAGATTATCTTTATTTAATAAATCATTTATTGAAAAAGGGATTATTTTTTTTGAGTGTAGCTAAAGCATACATGCAATAGTTCCACTTCAGCACAATCAAATGTACTTCTGCGTATCTTTGTATGGACTACGGCACTATTTTCACACAAAATGTGTTGTTCCGATTTAGCAAACCTCAAGCAAACCAGTTTGGTAGGATATATCAAAAGTAGAGGGGTACGGGGTAGTTTCATTAAGTACATAAATTTGTAAATATGTTTGTAGTAAAGCCTACTCAGCATGAAATAAATATATTTCAAATACATTTAAGGACATTTATTTGCTGAGCGTAAAATTTTAGCTATAATCTCACCTATATACACGCATACACTGTTAAACAAAAACATTTTTATATTATTATTAAGGCTAAGCTAAAGGGCTAAGCTTTTGTTGCCCTTTTTTTTTGTATCAAAGGCCAGTGTGGTTTGCCGGCAGTAACTCGAGCTCTGGAACAACACACACAGCAGTCATGATTTCCAGCACTGACTGACTCAGCATGAATAAAGAGCTTCATGAAAATGTGTCCATAATTACCCCATCTCTCTCCAGGTGTCCTTATCCATTCATCTGTATTTTTTTATCTTCTTTTTTTTCAATTCCTTTATCCTGCGGTGCAGAAACAACTTTATTTTCATTGTAATGCAAAATCGCTGAATGCATAACATGGGGTCCAAAAGCCCGAAGACCACTAGCGAAAAGACCGGTTTTCATTACATTTTCCTTACCAGTTATATTCTCAGCATAACAATTTAAAGTAAAATCAGAACTGAAATATCAACATGAGTTATAGAATGTGTTCGGCTCATCTTCCTTCAGCGTTAATGGCAGTAGCACTTTAATAAAACGTGAAGATAACGCAAGAAAATTTAAGGTGTAAATTAGATTTTGAATCCCAGATTGATCTTCATCCCAGTATTTTGGACTTCAGTGTCAAACACGAGCCAAAGACTGTGTGAGACGTTCTCAACAGCTTGCGTTGGGTGTCACTCGTTCTGTGTTCTGTTTCAGTAAATGACACTAACACGTACAATCGCATTTGGGTTGTTTGTCATTTGGGCTCTGGTGAGGACAGGCGTACATTGTTGTGAGAAATATGGTAATGAGAATAGTAGAGTTGTGAAGGAATACATAATGCCATGGAGTAAGGAATATATGAGAGAAAGCGCTATCTGCCAAAACACCACACGGAGAGAGCGAGAGAGATGTAGAGAGAGAGAGAATAAATAGCTGACTTTGGTATACCTGAGGCAAAATGAGGTTATGGGCATCTAATAAACTTCGCAACAAGGTTAGACTCGCATAGCAGGACAGCATTCTTATCATCACAGTATGTGTGTGTGGGATTGACCTTTACTATACTGCATAACAGTTAGTTCCGGTCCTCTAATTTGATTGGTTGAACAGCGTTTTAAGAGGACTGACAGCACTGGGACTTTTCACTGTTTCTATCAATCTACCTGTCTGGGTTTGTTCCAGACACACTGTCCGTCTGCCATTTTACTTCATGCTGCATAATTACACCAGCGGACCGACGTCTTTATGAGTGAGTCACTGAATCATTTACTCGCATGATTTGTTCAAAAACACCACTACTACGTAACTCTACGCTAATTCTATTTTTGTTTACATTTTATTAGCAGAGTAAAAAAAAAGAGACAAAATAACCAGCTGTATCATGACTAAAATGTGAATAAACATTATTTTTTGTCAGTTTAACTGTTTAAAATTACCTGCAGCACTTGGCCTATGGCCTATTGCTTACGGCCGAATCACAGACTTAAAATATGTGCTGTATTTTTTAAATTTGGTATGTGTATATATGTGGGCTTGTGTTTGTTGCTGGCACATATTCTTACTAGGATCTTCTCTTTAAGGTTTGTATATTGCCAATGATGACTAAATAGCAGTTTTTTTTTTTTTAATAGATGTACACTTGATTCCACGCCAGATCATCCAGACATTATAACTGCTAATTAAAACACCAAGGCACGGTTTCATAGACAGGGTTTTAGCCTTAGCCCGAATTAGACTTAATTCAATTAGGACATTTAAGGTAAATTTATAAACATGTAAAAAAACATTAAGACAACACAAAGGCACTAAGCCTTGTCTGTGAAACCGGGTCCAAAGCTATTACCAGTCTGGAAATTATTACATTTTTTGGAACACTGTTGAAATACTGCAGCACTCAATGTATGTGGTTATAAACGCACAACTGTTGCTTTCATTCCTGGTAGCCCTGGATACGTACATAAATTATGCATACATTGCTCAGTTAGAAAAGAACATGCTTAACTACAAGTTCTGCTCGGTGTCAGCTATTTTAGGTGGGTGATTCATATAGAGAAGATGCTATTATCTCAACACATACTGATCTGATGTGAACTGATGTGAGTTTTATGCACCATGTGACTGCATTCTCATGTGTTAAGGCACAAACCAGCTTTAACTGACTTAACTGTGAATCCTAAAATGCAGTATTAGCAGTATGAGCCCAGATAGCATAAACATATTGGGCCAAAGATAATTAGTTGTGTGTAAAGTGCTTCTTGCCTGTTAAATGCTTTGTATGCCAAGGCAGTGGTTTTGAACGTGATCCAAGCAGGGATGGAAGCCAGTCTAGGGAGTGGAGCTCAGGTGCTACGTTTATCTATGCATGTTGAATATTGGCCGGTTAGCTGGTGTCCGGATCAGCTGCAGAAGCTTGATTGCATATGCTGAGAGTCTGTCCAGGAGTGAGCAACGGCAAAATCCTTTTAAAGCAGGTCAGCTCATTCGCCAGCCATCTTGTTAAAGCTAATACAGCCGCTACCTGAATAAAGAATCCACTCCAATGGCATATTTCATATTAGCAATAAATCTGTAACTTCAAAGTTTGCTGTAGCGAATAAATACACTAAAATGTAAGTAAACTATGAATGCTTTGACATATTTATGTGCTTAATAAAAACACCCTGTAACTTTGGTATACTAAACTTGCATTTTTCAAGTCTGCTAAATTGGAACTCATTTGGTGCTTAATGCACTTTAATTGTGTCGAGGAACGGCTGAGGTCCAACTAAAGATATAATTAAGTATATCTGATTGTGCTAAAGTGGAACTATTGCAACTAGATACACTTTAAATATCTTGCATGTAAATATTGATATTATACAGGGATCATATAATCCTTATTAGTAATGCTATTAAAACACATTTCAGGCAAAATGCACATGCAATAAAGATATGTTCCAAAATAAAGTTTAATTATGTCAGTCAACACGGTTTTAAAGTATACTATGCATCCTATATGTTAAATTTAAGAATATTTGTTAATTATACTGTTTCTTATGAGCATAAGGGATTCTTATAAAAACATTTAAACAGTGGTACTATTCAAACTATTTGGTTAATTTTTTTAAAGCTGTTTTGAAGTGAAAACTAACCTGCGCAACCTGTCTATCCCATGTAGACATTGCAAAGTGCATCCAATTTTTCAGCTTCGCTAAGTCAACATATTGCAATTTACCAACACACAAGCAGCCCACACATTGTCTCCATTCGAGGAATTGTGTTGATTTAACTCAGAACCTCAATAAACCGAATCCCATGTGTTTTTGAGGGCCTAAAGCTTTGCAAACACCATTAAGACTAAGCAAACCTATAAGAAAAATATCATCCTCTGTAACACACACTTCAGTCAATAGCTCCGGGTCCACGGAGACCAGGAACTCATTTCGCCTCAAAGTGACTCAGGCGCCTACGTCAATAGTCATTTTCTTAATAAATAATGAAATGATCGTGGATACTGTTTTTGAAGACCTATAATCTCAAACACCTGGACTCTTTCTCTTGATCTTTCTGACGTACGAAAGCACCTTTGCTGATACGGGAAATGAAGCCTGTCCCGTCAGATGCTGTTGGTTTAACTTGTGTTGACGGGATACCATTGGTCCCTGTGGTGAATTTCTTTATTAACTCACTTCTTCGGTTTCCCGCCTCCAACTATCCTCTTGCATTTCCTCTTTATTTCTGTCTCCTGCCTACTAAGCCAGTCATTTTAAATCCGTCTTTTCCTTTTAGTTAATTAGTAATATTGCTTCAGCTGTTATACAGCCATTTTCGAAACACGTTATCTTATGCAACCCACAGAAGAAAGTGATACGGGTTTGGAACGGCGCGACTTTTGAGCGAACTATCGCTTTAACATTATGCTGTAGGTGTTTACAAGTGCCCCCCCTGTGTATCGTCGGTGCATATTCTCCACGGCGTGCCGCTCATTTATTGAAAGAAGATGTAAATGACTGAATGAGGGTCTCATAATGATACGATCAAAACCTGACAGCAATCAATCACGGAGTCAAGCACCCATGTCTGCATCACACACCCACAAGCACACAAAGACGGATGAACGGGCACGCTCACCTTTCTCCGTAGTTATCACTCACTTTCCATTTGTAGCTACTGCCGCTGTGCCGTTCACGTGGCAGATTCGCTTCACTCTTCACTTCTTCCTCTACCAGCTGTGAAAAGCCTACGCTGTTCCAGCATTTTAGCTCACGTCCTTCAGGACCTCAGAAACTGACACTCGTAACAGAATGGATGAGATTTAGAGCATTAAAGAGCGTAATACGGACGGATAGAAGGCACCCAGCAGGGCAGAAAGAATGAAAGAGCAATTAGCCTACTATTTAGTCATTTAGCTGATGATTTTAACCATAGCAACACTTAGAACCAGTGGCATCTCCAGGCTTTTTTTGTTTGTTTGCTTTTCTCGTAGGGTACAGTCAATTAGCTGACTAAGCCACTATGAGCGCATTCACAAATAGCACTAGTTATTTCATAATGAATGTGGATTAAGCACTGGTTTATCTCATATTTTATCTCATAACTGATGAACAAAAAGTGTTCCGAAATCAATATACTGAACACTGGCAACAACACATCACTTAAAGCACTTTTAAAAGCAATAACTTAAAATGCAGTCGAACGAAATCTGAAATGTTCACTTGAAATAAAGAGAAATTGCAGTTTATTGTTCATTTGTGCAAACTTGGCAGTGATTTTCCTATTGAGATCTGGCAGCTCATGCATGAATTCATTTTCATTTGAAATCAAAGCGAGGGCGCCGAGCCTCTCCTTGCCCATGGTATTTCATTAGAAAAATTGTATAAAGAGCTTTGACCATGTTTACATGCACAAGAACATTACAATTTGAAACTGAATTTGGTCATATTTTATCAGTCTAACACACATTTCAGATGGTTTGCTTTTACAAATATTAAAATACATTTATTTAAATCAATATAATAGTCTCGTATCTAAAAGGGATTACAACCTTCATTCTCATCTGCTCTTGGTAAGACCATGAATAAAATTAAAAGTGGAAAAAGTGCTGAAATGTATTATAATAAATGGAAGATATTTTTTGCGAGCACCATATCATCAAGTGCATATATATATATATATATATATATATATATATATATATATATATATATATATATATATATATATATATATATATATATATATATATATATAAACAATTCTGAAGGATCATGTGACACTGGAGAAACGGCAGCATTTCTATCTCAGGAATAAATTACAATTGTAAATATATTCAAATTGAAATCCTATTCCAAATCATTATTATTATCAAATTATTCCAAATCTTTTGAATGGTAGAAAATACTGCATATATAGTTTGCAGATATTATTTGTTTAAAAATGCATTTTTAAGTAACATCTGCTATAGAAATGTCACTACTATCACATGTTTGGTCTGAATTTATCTGGCTTTAAGTGTCCTGCTCAAGGCCTCTAGATGGGTTTGAACCTGCAACCTTACAATTACCAGAGCAGGCTACCACAGCACAATAATAATACTAATAATCGTGTGAGCTATTATAGCAAAAGTATGCTGCTAAAATGCATTCTACATTTGGTCTGTGTCACGCATCTGCTTATTAATAGGTCTGCATATTTTCACAGCCAAGAGTCACACAGCGGATGTTCAGCTAATGACAAGGAAAGCACATCAGTGGGGTGATGAAACGAAAGAAGGAGAGCGGATTGGAATAAGTCTTGATGGACACATTCCTCTCGTTAAAGGAAAACGAAGTGAGTGCAGGCAAGACAGAGAGATGGGATTGTGACAGGGGAGATGAAGGGGGGATGTCACCCCAGGAACATCAAACCCAGCCGTGACAGCTGGAGACGGATGCTCAAATAGCAGTCGTGTCACGCGCGCACACACAAATGTATATACACTTCTCTTTTCCTCTAAAAAGTGCCAGGAAGGTGAAGTTTCAGACATCTTTATGTGCGCTGTTTTACTCTGACAGTGGTACCTGCTGCAGCAGATGATCACATGACAGCATTTGATGCCACATGCAGATAAATTTACTGGTTTTAGTTACTGTAATTCATCTGTGTGGAACTACTAATGTAGCATTTGAGCCCATCAGACACACAGCTATTTGTTATATTTAACAAATAATCTTTAATGCCTCTATCTTTCACCCAACCAACGGACACTAAAAGTGTAACTATGAGGGTCTGTGGACGCTCCCCCAAAATGCATCTTAACACTTTGGAAAGCAAGAACAGGCCTCTGGTTGCCATGGCAACCAACTGATAACACTAGTTTATTGCTCAAAGGTATTTGGACAAAACAACTCTGACTACATCTCCCTTTTGGAAAAGCAATGGATTTTTCTCTTATTAATTCACAGGAAACCCTCCTTTGAATGAACACACCCTTTAGGTCATTGTTTATATTCTTATTGTTCTTGTATATTCTCTTTGGCATTGTATGCTGTTTTATGCATGTTTATGATTATTTAATATCACCTCGTAATATCAACACATTTCATCTCCAAAGACACTATAGGCTCTTAGACCTTCAAGAGGTGTGACCTCCACAGAGCTCATAAAGGCCTCTTTTTTTGATTAATTTTTTCTGGAGACTGGGCTCTCAGCACCCTCTCGTCTTCTGTGGACCAAAACCTAGAGCCAGCGCAACCGCTCCTGGTAGGGAAGTCTGTGGTTGTTTAAGAAACTAAGATGAGGATGTGAGCTCCACTGCAACCCTTGCGTTTTCCCGCAATTGGATTGCAAGTCCAAAACTTTGAAACCATCAAGATTTTCATCAGACACTCCAGACGCTCGTCAATGAACAAGGTGATACAATCATTGTACATTTAACAAAACAAAACCAAGGTTTAGTATTAGTTATATACCCCGTTATAAGCGGCTCAGAGGGTTTACAGGTGGTAACTGATTCTTTTTATAACTTAATTTTATGCTTTTCCTGATGGTTTACCATCAAACCTTCTCTGCACTTTCCCCATGTGTGAATATATTCATACCTGTGTGTTCAGTTATGTGAGTTAGTTAATAAAACGTTTGTGTTTCTGGTTCTGCCTTGCAAATTAACGTTCCTTTACGATTCTGAATTCTAATGCATTGATAAGAAGGTGTTTTCTGTGGCCATGAAAATATCATTTTTTAAAGTTTATATGACCCTACACCGAATGAACAGATTAGTTGATGGCAGTGTAATTCTTCTACAGTTACTACTGGCAGCTGATATAAATAATTGCAATTAATCATCATTTATTGTAATTATTTGTATACATTTCCCTTAATGAGCTAATTTGCCTCATTACAGCGTTATGCATACATATTTTAATTTTATAATTTTATTTTAATATTTAGTCAACATTTTGTCATGTTAATCATTCATTTTAGCCAATTTCACTTTAAAATTGCATCTGCTTTTATAAAAACCACATAAACTGCTCTACGACTGTGAATTGCAATGACTATGCCTACGTTGTAGAAATATACTGTGAAACATGAAAGAATATACTTTAGAAACAATTTAATAGCCAAATGAAAAAGTGCAATGGAAGTCAATGGGAGACGAAACTGTTTGGTTGTCCCTGAACAACAAAAACTGCAACTAAAGAGCTCCCATTGGCTTTCACTGTATGGACAAAACCACATCAACAACAAAAAAAACGGTATCATGGAAACCTAACTGTTTTAATGTCACAAGACAAATGACAGACTAAGTGACTTTATTCTAGCAACAAATTCAAAATTCTGACTAATTCTGTAACCGTGCTTTTTGCCTTTGCACTGGGGTTTTGTCTCACAGTTATTATGCAATGAGTCATTTAGCAAAAGACGCTTTTATTCAAAATAACTCACAGTTCACTTATTACTAGGACAGTCCCCCTGAAAGCAACCCGAGGTTAAGTGCTTTGCTCGAGGGCTCCATAGAAATCTCTCATGGAGGAAAATCAGTCCTTACAAACAACAATACCCTGATTTTGCAATCACTGAAACAAACATATACCATAAACATCTCAGGCAAACCTTTTAATATCAATGAAGGGCTGTTGTTGAAATGGCTCTAGTCCACTGAGGCATAGAAGGGTTAAAGATGGACTAGACCGCTCACTGAAGTGGTAATGACAGCTTTGGTTCTCGGCGCCAGAATCAGAGCTAAAAGTGGGTGTCAACGCTCTAAATAGCAAAAACACATGCAATCTCCGACGCTGAGAATAAACAGTCTGCAATAAGCACCGATAAGTTTAAGTTAGAAAGTTACTGTGCTCGTCCGCACATGCAGATAGGCTCATACAGCCATACGTACAGAAACTAATGACATCAGTTCTTCCCGAATTTCCATGTCAATCTTGTTAGTTTTTTTTGTTCTTTAATGACATTATCCTCCATGAAGTGACAAACAATAACACAAACACCTAAAGAGGATTGCACCTCATCTGTATTGTCTGTTCAAGTGTCCTGCAGGAATACAGTACAACACAGCCAGGCCGGGCATTAATATCTCTCATAGCCAGACTTTTAACTAAACAGCAAAAGGTCTGCCCACACTGCAGCTTATAGCAACAACCCTCCTGGAAGAAACCAACTGACTTTATAGCGACCAACAGCGTTGCATTTCTTTTGCGTTTACATGGTGTTATTTTTTACTAGGTCAAAGAACAATGCAATTCCTGTCAAACATTAATATGATTATTTCACAGACAAAATGTATTTTGCATAGCTGTTCAAAAGTTTAGGGTCAACATTTTTTTTCACTGTCTTCACTGTCTGATCACAGTGAAAAAAAGTGAAATATCACTACAGTTTAAACTCTGGAACACAGGAAATACATGCATAAATACATTTCTGCAACTCCACATTTATGTACCCTGTGTTTCACAGAAGTTTCCAAGTGACCTGTCCAGGGAGTTGCGCTAAAACACGTTTAATACGTGATCATTGCACATTTTATTACATTGGTACAGGCACGTATTGCAGCGTTTTTAGTATGCTGCTTGAGGTACGTTTTGTGTCCATTCAGAATTCAAAGTGATTTTTTTCCGTTTCTTACATTGATATTAGGTTTAAAAGAACAGTATTCGTTTTATTTATTTTTTTTTTCAGGTGGGCTGATTAAAAACTGTTACTTTTTACCTATTGAGACTGATTAAAGCCAGCCAAGCAATACCTGCTGTAAATATTTGAAATGATGAAAAGCAGGTAGCAGATTTATTGTGGCTGTACAATGGCCTTAATCAAACTATTAATTATAAAACACCTGGAAAAACAAGTGCACAGGGAGGAAAAAGAAAAGGCCAGGAGTAGATTAAAATGCATTTAAAGTGGGATTTTAGAAGCATAATTATGCATTTATCATGTGAATTCTCACTGAATGAATATAACTAAACTCCTTCATGAATATTCAGCATCATTTTTGAGCTTTCTTCTCAGAGTTCTCAAGATTGTGGCAAATGCGTCATATGCTTGCAAATGTGACTGTTTTACAGATCTTGAGATTCACCAATGCTTAACTAATCTCGCTGTTTTCTTCCTTTCGGGAAAGTGAGAGAAAAGCGAGTCTGAGAAGGAAAGAAGAAAGAGGTTAATACATAGGATGCACACATACACACAAAAACTCACACAAATCATTTTCGATATGCTCGCCATGATTGACTTCATTTACCTCTGCCACAGAGACAGCCAGCAGGTAAATTTGGAGCTGAAGAAACCGACACTCAATCTAAAATAATAATAATAATAATAAATCTGTCTCTTCCTCACTCCCTGTACACGGTGGTATTGATTGTTATGCTAATGCAGGTTCCCTCATGCACCGGCGTCGGGTCTGCAAGACATAAAAGGAGCTGCCATGGTAATAAAATTGCTTTAATTTTCCTCTGACATTTCCCTTCCTCTCATCATCCCAACGGCAAAATCACAGATACACATGCAGAGCGAGGCAGCAATCAGAAGAGAGCTTTCATACCCGTAACCTACAAAACCGGAGTCACACTACAACAAAACCGGATTCAGTGTGAACACGAAAAGGTCATGATACTGAAACTGGATAATGATTTATTGTCTCTGCTAAATCGAACAAATTTTGAAAACACCTTTTGATGCGTAACCTTTGGATTACACGAGCACAGATGTGCATGTGTGTGTGTGTTTTTTTTTCATTTTTGAATGATGCATCTATTCCTTTATGAATACAGTATCACAACAAACTTTCTGGCCTGTCAAGGAGAAAGCATGCATATCTTGCGAGAACAAAGAACACTGTTGTCTTTTCATGTGTTTTTGACACGTGGCTCGTACAGTTAACATACCCCTTCTCGTCTATACCGCTGTCACCCCACACAAACTTCACTGGAGAAGCGCTCTCTCTCTCTCGCTTCAGTTAATAAAGTAAAATAAAACAACAGAATGGTAACAGCTCTGACATTTTAAACCATCCTTTTACGAAACAAGATAAAACAACACAAATAAGACTTTGGCTTGTCGATTCATTCATCACAAATCTTTGTAAATATAGTGTTTGGAATAAGTTACAGATTACAAGTTATGGAATTATTAATGTAACTGATTACTGGTTATTTTAAAATACTTTTTTTTTTTAAACTGGTAACGATTTTTAAGCATGCAAACCAGTCAGTTATCCTTAAGGTAGTAGTCAACATCGACTAAAATTAGATATTTTAAATTTAGATATTTTAATTTTAAATCACAGCCACCACAAAATCAGTCTATTTAAGATCAAAACAGTTTCAGAATAAACAAACGTCATAAACTCAAGAGATCTCATGAGATTTTGAGAATCAAACAAATATGGGTATGCACAAATATTCAGATCAAACGTTCTTTGAAATTATTGAGATTTTCATAAACTGTGATTCAGATTTTTTTTTCTCTGTAACTGTAACTGATGACATGACATTTATTTTATAATAGAATGATAATAAGTCTTTATGTAACTAGTTACTCCCCAACAATGTATTTGGGTCAAAGATGGTTTAAGCATAAATACATTAAGTGTAACACTGCTTTAAATTGATGTTTAAGGTTTTCTGTTTAATTGCAATTTAGCAAATAAACTATACATTTTACAGAAAACAACTACTAAAATGTCATTTAGTGTAATGGTTTTGTCAGGGATATTTACAACAAATATCTGATAGACCATTAACTTTTTAAGCGACAGTCCCCAGATATTTAAATTTCGGAATCGTTGCAATATGTAACTGAAGCAACGTAATAAAAACACAGCAATACTTACAAATGTCAACATATTAAAAATGTGTGTTTTAGTGAACCTCAAGTTTTTGCTTATTTGTCAGTAATAATTTTGTTACTCATCTAAAACAGCAACATTTAATATGCTCTCTTATTATTTTACATATTTTAATATGTGCAAGTCACAATAAGCAAGTTGTTTGAATTTTTATATAAGAAAAGTGTAACACTGACGGACAATGCAACATTATTTCAACCAAATTTCAACATTAAATTTAACATGCTTACTACGGACATAAAATCACTTTTGTAAATTTCTTTTGATGCAGACATCTTGACGTCTTTGACCCGTGTATACACACATACACACGCAAACAAAATAAAAAGGCAAAAAACAAGCGTTTCTATATTTGTTTTTTCATCAAATGTTTACATTTTCTAATATAGCAACGGTGGTCTAGATTGCACATGTTTGAGTCACTTTCTTTTGCACTTATGAGCATAAATGGCCATTAGGTTACATTTTATTGCTCATCTCTTCACTGGGGAGTTGCCATTATAGCAGCAAAAACCGGACCAGAGCATTCAGTAGTGAACTCACACGCAATCCGGTGTGCTGCTCTCTATCATTCCCACTCACACATCCATGCAACCATCTTTCTCCATTGTTTCTCCCTCGCACACAAACACAAACACACAGACCCAGCAACGCACATACAGTACACACACAGACAGACACACACAGCCTGTTAAAACTGGGAAATGGAAACAGGATGTTCTTTGGCAGTTGCCAATTGCTTTAAACCACACATAAAGATTCAGGCAGAAACTAATTTAGACTTATTTATAGAGCAAAGGTTTGAGGAAACGCATCCATAGGGAGCAATCACAAACTCCGAGTCTATGTGAAAAGTGTAATGTGTTGAGAGCGAATGCTCTGAGTATTAAAAACAGCTGGAGAGGGCGATGAAAAGATTGCCTGCTGGAAATGGAAAGATGCGTGTATGGATGCACAGAAAAGACTCACAGGACATCTATCTCAAAATCCATGCAGTGCCATTGCAGAAATCAATTTATTTATATGTTATTTATTTGTTTTTTTTTTCATATGCACACAATATGAAGAGCCAATGTCATACACGGAAAGAACAATTTACTTTTTTCTTTACAAGTATATTTTCTTTTTCATTCAGTCACGCGCGCGCACGCACTCATTCTCACAGAGACCATTAATTACAAATTATTTCAAATTGCATTTGTCCCATTATAATGTGCACTCTTTTCGTCCTTTCTTGACATAGTTACATCATTTAACATCTCTATCCAACGTTCTTCTGTTGAGCCTGTTAGCTTTTGTTCAGGGGATCATTGCCATGGCAACGCACTGGAGAAACATTATTGACAGCTGAACAGGCGGCATGGTTAACTTTGAAGCAAATGGTGACAGAGAAAAGGGGCCGACTGTGATGTAATTCCACAGAATGAGAGGAGGGGGAAAAGAAAAAAAGAGAAAAGAGAACAAGAGAAAATACACAACAAAGACACAAACTGACAGAGGCAACTTTGTAGTTAAAGTGGTGCAAACTTAGAGGCGACTCCAGAGACAAGGATGAGCACTCACTTGTGTCCATTTAAGAGTCTTGACAACATCCCGTAATGTTGCTTTTACAGTCGTCTTCCCACATATTTTCTCGAGTAATGTGCTCATTATTCGTTGGTGTTCGTTTAATGGATTTCAACTCCCCTCCTGGCAGACCAGAATTTAAAACAAGAGTCCTTTCCATCCCAGTCACGTGACTACAGCCGATATCAAGACACATCGAGGGATCTTTTCTATAGCTTCGTTTGTGTGCTTTTGTCGATTTCCCGTAAGAAAACGTTTCACATGCGCTAAAAGTCTCTAAAACATACACACTGTACATGAAATCTACACGTATCTTAAAGCTCTTTTTAACATTTTTAAAAGTAAAACTCAAAACTGCGAAATCCAAGATGAACGAATCAGTGCTGCGCAAGTTCATTCACAAGTCAGCATGAAAACTGCTCGTCTTTACACGTGAAAAAAAAAGCACAAACAAGCGAGGGAGGGAACAAAAGTTTTGTTAGTGCGTTAATCATGTTAAATATGTAAAACTCTCTGTTTTGAATTCAAAATGACATCATTTAAGCAAAGTACAAATAAATTGTCATCGTTACGATAATGTGAATTAAAAAAAAAAAAAAAACATAATTAGGTTTAAGAGAGAGATGAATTACAAAAACAGAAGCGGGAAGAACAGAAGTGAGAGAAAAGAGCAAAGAAGAGAACAATGGGCAGAGTAATTGTACTAAATGACATGTCGACCTTTTCCACTTCCACGGGGGAGCCCGAGAAAACAAACCCAAAGAGCGAAGGGAGAGCGGAGGGAGAACAAACGAGAAGACCACCAGGAGGGAAAAAAAAAGAAAGGGCGAGAGATGAAGGGAGCTGCTCGAGCACAAGGGGAAAGAAGAACAATATTCACGTTTGAGATGTCTGACCTTTGGAAAGTGAGCTGGAGAGAGAGACGGCAGTGAATGAGCTGATATACGCGTCTGCGTTCGCTAGGACGGGGCGGCTCGTTTGAATTAGCATACAACAAGCGACGTGTGTACGAGCGCTAAGTAAACACACTCGAGCGGGCTTCTCCGGCCGAGAAAGAGATTCCTCGAAAACACTCAAACTTATACTGAGTCAGAAACGCACACTCGGGAAGGAGACGAGACAATATCGCATTTTCCTTTCATCTCGCTCGCGCACACACACACACGAGCGGCCTCCATCTGCGTACGTGTGAGATGAAGAGCCTGGCTGATGATCACTTGGCAATGGCGATCAGACAAAGTGGCCAATATGCTCACTAATGGCCTGTCAGACAGATGAGAGACAAACTCCCACAGAAACCTTTGCACCGCTCTCCTCTTAGACCGCCTCTCTCTCTCTCATCTCCCTCCCGTCTTTCACACTTTCTTCTTTTGTACTAGCCTCCTCATTCAAAAACGAAGACTTAGCGGAGATTTGGCTGTGGCATGTGCGTTTGGCGTATTAATTGCGTGTTAAACAATAAAAGGGAAAACGGAAACGGTTTTTGCTGACAGAAGGAACCGTTCCAGCATTTCGTTTGTCATACATAGTCCTCCATTAATTCATTCCCTAACCGGCGGCAAGATAATAGGATCCTTGATTCAGTGTCATTTTTTTTGTCAGAATCGAAGTGTGACTCACAGTATTGAGTGCAGTGGTGAGCTGAGATTCGACAGCTGGGGGGGGGTAAAGAAACTTCAAGGCCCGATGATAAAGAGATTGTCATATGGAGGGACTCACAGCACGGCCACACAACAGTGTGACTTTTCTGCCAAATTAATAAACAGGACAACACAAAGCTCTTTTTTCTGATTAGCAACAACCACCGTCCTTTTTGTTTTCCACACACGAAGCACAGCATTTAAGTCTTTTAAACTTTTTTCCTTACATTTAAATTTGACTTTTTGTGCGATTACTTGCTTTCTCGCTCGTCGCGCGTTGGCCGGATTTTCATTTCTGTGAATTTTAGCGAGTACTGCCACCCGGTCCAGGACGACCACTCGATCCCGTCGGCGTAAGAGGTGTGCTGTCCGCGCAGGTACTGGCCGTTCAGGTTGGACGTGTGGCAGTTACGGTACCACCAGGCGCCGTGGTAGAAAGAAGCACAGTTGTTCTCCGAGTGATCGTTGTCTCTGTCTTTTGTGGTGAACTTCATTCCATTGTGCTTCAGCAACGAATCTCCTGTGTACAGGTGCAAACAAAAATAATCACAGTATATTAAAGAAACTATTCAAAATGTTGGGGTCAAAAAGATTTGCCTTTTGAAAGAAATAAATACTCTTTTTCGGCAAGAACGCTTTAATAAAAGATAAAAAAAATGTCATTCAAAATTGAACAATAGATTTATGTAAAAATGTTGTTTTTTGAACTTTCTGTTCATAAATGAATCTTGAAAAAGTAAACAGCACTGTTTTCAATACTGACGATAATAAGAAAATCTGAATATTAAAATGATTTCTGAAGGATCATGTGTCACTGAAGGCTGAAGTAATAACTGTTGAAATGTTCAGGTTTGCCTTACACGAATACTTTATATATTTTACAGTATATTAGAACAAAAACTGTACCTTTAAATTGTACTAATATTTCACAGTATTACTGTTTTACTGTATGTTTGATCAAATAAAGTCACATAGGAGGCATTTGTGACCCTGGACCATAAAACCAGTCTCTGAGGTATATTTATAGCAGTATCCAAAAATACATTGTAGAAATTATTGATTTTTCATTAATGCCAAAATCATTAGGACTTAAAGTAAAGATCATGTTCCATTGAGACATTTTGTAAATGTCTTACTGTAAATCTATCAAAACCTCATTGTGATTAGTAATATGCATCGCTAAGAACTTCATTTGAACTTTAAAGTAATTTTCTCAGAGTTTAGATTTTTTTTTCGCAGCCTCAGAATCCAGATTTTCAAATAGTTGTATCTCTGCCAAATCTTGACCAATCCAAACAAACTGTACACCAATGGAAAGTGTGAGGTCTAGGATCCACATTTAAAAAATCTTACCGACCCCACATGAAATGTGTTTAAGCTGCAACAGAGCTGATTTGCTGTGGAAAGCATCACAGAAAGCCATTTCACACAAACAACTCTAGATACATCAGCATACACCAGCAAACTCGTCTCATCTCTCTCAGATAAAAGCATTTTCAGCATTTTATCTCATTTGGGTGTGATTTATGCACATAGAGTGTTTCGCTTTGTTCCTGTCTCTTTTCTTCACACTTCCATCCTTCAAGAAGTCAACCTTTTGCATAGGATGACTCGCTTTGCACTGAATGATTTCATCTGTCTCACCATTGACTTCTTGATTATCCTCTTTAAAGAACTCATGCACAAACGTGCATAGATGCTACTCCATAATTAGCTTAAATGTGTTAAGTTATGCAGTTTGCACTTACAGTAAAAAAAGACTTTCCTAAAAGCGCTCTTAAATAGTTGCGAAAGTACACACGAAGTTGCGAAAGTACACACGAAGTTGCATAGTACACACGAGTACTACATTGATATAAAAAGCAACTACTGTGGTATTTCCATACATACAACTACATATTTCCATGTATAAAGACATTTTCACCAATAGGCAAGCTTGACATTGTGAAGGCATTCCAATTAAAAAAGGTTGGCATTTTGTCTTACGTTTAACAAGGTTGCATATATTTAGCCAAAATACACACATAACAGTAATACTAGGGTCATCACTTAAATCACTTGTGGTGAAAGAGGTTTTTATATGACTTTGTAAAGTGGTGGAGACAAAAAAAAGGCTGTCGTGTATCAAATTGATCATGACAGTAGCATTCAATGGTAAAATAATTACAAAATAATCAGTGACAGAATGTGAAGCGTTGTTATTATTAGCCGCTTTTCCACTTTCGGGGCCGAGCGGCTGTAAGAACCGTCAGATACGGTTACAGTTGTGTTTCCAGCCTGGTAACGATTACCAAAACCTGTCAGGACCTGGATCTGTCGCGTCTGTTGCCTGGCTGATAGTTTCTCCGTAGCATGCTAAGCGCGCCATTTTGAACAATGTAAAGAAATTAGTAATAAAATTAAAAATTACTGAAAAAAAATACCATAAAGCGGTCAATAAATTCAAAATGGTCGATCTAAACTGGCTGATCATAAACTATCGAACGTATTTCCTGTACATTTCCATAAGACTTTGTGTAAATTTGAATTATGCAAGCGAATCTTGACTTTCGCTAATGAAGAGAATATAGATCAACCGATTATAAACAGGTGGTGGCTTTTCTTTAATTAACGGATGTCAAAAAAATGGATGTGCTGCAGCTGTCTGTTATTTTGAGAAGCGAAGATTTATATTTTGTAGTTTTTTATTTCTGCCATTATGTGAGTATTCCAAAATTCTTTCAGAATTCCGTGGGGCAAGGCTCAACATGAGGGTCAATGGTAAGTCTTCCTCCTTCAAGAAGTGTCTTGTAGCATCAGTTTTATCTGATGGCAACAGACATTAGGTGTTGTTGGCCAACAGAAACAAACCTTCCCCATTTCTCTGTCTGAAAAGGGGATTTGGAAAGCCATCCTGCCTGCTGTCCACTGGATTTTTTGGCAGGAGGGCAGGTGGTGATGTGTCTGCTGCCCTATAAACTGTTCCTGTCAGCTCAAAACGAACAGAGAATACATTCCAAACAAGAGCTGGAACAAAGTGTTCCATGGAGATGGAGAGAGACACGAAAAAAAAGAAAGTGTACCGGGATGCGTACAATAGAAGTAAATGTCAGGTGGTATTTCTAAACCGCTATGGGATACGTTCCGAACCAGTTTGAGTTTAACCTTTCATCCAGCTTAAAATACAAGGGATGCTTCACAGAAAAGGATAACGGTTCCAGAACGAAAGCTCTAAGCCTCCATTCCTCTTCTCTAACAGCCCACGACCTTGAAGATCTCCCATCTTATGATCCGCAGTCAGTTTTACTCAATAACGTCAAAGACAATGCGCAGAGAAACGGATCCCAAACCGGCGCTCAATTTCCCAGCGGAAACGCGCGTCATTCAAGCTTGACAGATTTTGTCCGCAGCTATGGGAATAAGCCATTAGTCACACTAGGGTCGCACAGAGCCCACAGAAAATACTTGTATTGCTGCCGTTGACATTTCTGCATTAAGAGTGTTATATCCACACATGTCCTTGCAAACTCTCAGATTCGGTCACATGCACTTGGGAATCACTTTTCATTTGCCAAGGGGATATTATCGGCTCAGAATGCCTTCAGGTGATGTGGTACTATAACATGCGATGCTCTAAAGATGCTTGGTATAAATGTGTAACATGAATGAAACATACCGTATGTGCACAAAGTTATGCGTGAGCTTATGTGTGCTCACATGCCAGTGTGAATAAGGAGTCACCTTGACGCTGTCTGTATTTTGAGACGTATTAGGGCCCACCAGGCCGGCCCAGAGCACAACTGCCTGTCAAAATTCAATGCAAATGATCACAATAATATTCTCAGCGCTGTGATTAGGGGAGACCTGTCAGGCAGCAAACAGGAAACCCAGCAGCTCAAGGGCATGAAGACGCTGCCCAGCAGAGACCACCTGCTCACCTGACACCAGCGCTACAGACACGATCCAATTCAAGCACGGATATACCCGCTGTACAGACAGCAGATCTCTCACCTCTCTCCTTCACGCTCTCTTCATGGTGAATTTGTGTGTTTTTCTTCTGCACCTGCCCTTGAGTTCAAACTCAGAATGCTCTTTCTATTTCTGTTCATCTCGCTGCTCACTTGTTTCTTACAGGACTCTGAGGAGCTTTCCAATTCAGTTTGTGTCTGTTCTTGACATCTGTCTAAGTCAATGGTAGGAATCGAGGCATTTTGTCTTCCGTTTGGGAGGACTGGGTGATTACCAGATTTGTAAATAATCCTAAAAATTCTAAGAGTCTGAGTATGTTCCTCAATAACTGCATAAAAAAAAAATGAGTTGAGCTGTATGAGTTTGCAGTCTGTTTTTTTAATGCGATTAAATGAAAAGACGCCTTGCGGACTGCATGCAAAAACATTTAACGTGACCACAGTGATTAACTAATCATACTGACTATAGAAATCATTCAAATCAGCTGGTGCTTTTTAGTAAGCACTTAAATTGAATCAAATCCGAATCAAATTGAGATCTTGCGAATCTGAATCAAATAGAATTAAGACATTTGTATTGATGCCCAGCCTTAGTGTCTGTTTTGTGCGGTGATTTGCAGAGGACACGTGATAGATCTGTTTTGTTTATGCCTGAAAAGCGACTAAAGAGTATATTGAGTGCCATGATTATTCTGTCTATGTCACTAAGCACTGAAATGGACCAATTATCTGAACGAATAAGCACTTATTATTGTTGAAAAAGGTTTTATCTTGCTTACTGATTTGCATACCGGGTCTTTCAAGGTTAGAGTGATTTAAATAAGGCATGCTAATTACACAATATTGAGGTATTGATCCATGGTCTGTAGACGTGTATGTACCTGCGGTTCCGGTGTAATCGGCGATGGTGAGGGGGTAACCGTCATCCTCGGGGTCAACAGAGAACAGTCCAACTCCAAACACACCATACTGTGCGAAAGCTGTGCTGTTCTCGAAATCCTCAAGATCTATACGCAGTTCGTAGTTGCCTTGGATAGAGAGAGCATGTATTTGTTTCAACCCTGAAGAAATAAATGGAGAAAGAGGATTAATTCCAAGATTATTTTTTTGTGATCTTTTACAATGAATATATTCAAATAACAACGTTAATGGACTTACAATGATCCTTGCATAAACCGATTAAAATAAAAGTCTTTTTAGCTTTGCCTTTATTTGTGAAAATGTCTGCCATTACTCTTTCTTCTCTCCTATTCAAATGAGAGTTGTCTGTTCATTCTGTTTCATCTGAGATGCTTTTATTTTTTAAATATGTAATAAAATTACAAAAATATGTTATGAAACACTTAGCACCCATATTTAGTTAACTATATGCCTGTTAGTTTTCTTCGGACTTTACGGTTAAACCTATTAGTTGCTTATTTGCATGCATATTACTAGAATATTAGCCATTTATTAATGCCTTGTTCTACATGACCTTATTCTGCATCCCTAATCCTACCCAGTACCTAAACTTAACAAATACCTATTACTATAACTATTAAAAAGTAGCAAATTAACATTTTATTAAGGTCGTAGTGAACAGTTAATAGGTGTTACCCATTTCTTCTTCTTCTTTTGTTCTGGAAGTTTTTTTGTTATAATATTTGGCACACAGATATAGGACAGTCTCAGTATTAACTATAACAGAAATATCTGTAATACCATCAATAGGCCAAATTTGCACCTTTTCGCTAATAACTTTTGAACTGTAATTTTTTTTTCTCGTTAATTCATTGATATGCAGGAGTTGAACGTGCATCAAAATTAAAATTTTAAGTCAAGATTTTTTCGCAATTTTACATTTTCCTGAAAAAAACTTTTTGGAACCGTTCACTTTTCATCAAAATTTTGATCATTTTTAATTTTGATAAAAATTTGGTTGAATAGATTTTTTTTTACCATTTGAATTTGAATTTGACATACATTTTTGTAAAAATGGACATGACGCTACTTTCAGAATGCAATTATATCTATCCTCACCATACATGTTAGCAATTTTAGAATAGATTTTTTTTTCAAAGTAGTCAAATTCAGCAGGCAAACTGCATGAGTATAAAACAGCACAGAATCATAGCTTCAGTGAGCAGAAAAAACAAATCTGCATTAATTATGTTAATAATATGTAAAGTGTTAAACAGCCAATATGAATCACAAAAATAAATAAACCTATCTTTAGTATGAATACTTTCACTTTCTGTAGCTTGTATATAAAATAATGCAATAAAACACTGAAATGTTCAAATACCTATTATTATGCAGAGCAAATGCATGCTTTAAAAATTCATATATGGCTACTATGCATTAAAGCTGCATGGAAAACAACCAGGTCTTAGGGGAGATTCACACTTTTCTTATTTTGTTGTTTTTTGGCCCGCATTTCCAGACCCATAAACATCGGATGAAAAAAAATCTTTCAGCACTGTCCTCACATATAAACACTGAGTTGAATTATCAAAATTAATTCGACGTGTAAACATATGAGCACTCATACAAGGAAATTGATAAAGAAGAGCAGAATGAAAGAAAAACGAGGAGGGAAACAGCAACAAACGAACTTTTGCTTCGTTCAAAAAAATAAATAAAATAATTTATTTTTGAACAGAGGAGAAGAAACCTGCTACTTCACACGCAATTTACATAACTTTAATTCAGGCTTAATTAAAACCCTTGAGATTTTCCCTGAGGCTCATTTGGAATAATTAAACATTGGGAGTATTTTACGCCCTTCTTGCATTTCTACCAAAGAAGGGGCCAAACAGGCAAGTCTGTGCGCATAAAACTCAGGTGTGCCAGAATTTTCAATTAAACATTCGTGAAGACATTTTACTAAACTGCATTTTGTCTTGAATTATCATACTGATTGCTCATTTAACAAGAGAGAGTGAATGTGAGTCATTGTGTGCTGCTTAATGTTTCTTCTTTGATTATTACACACTAAAGCAGAATTTATAATGAAATATATATATATATATATATATATATATATATATATATATATATATATATATATATATATATATAATCATTCCTTGATCAAAGATGAAACACATAATGACTGTTTTATATGCAGTTTGATAGGTGTCATTGAAGTTACAAATGTAATATAGTCAAGAGCATTGAGATATTTTCTCTTTTTTGTTGAATGACAGACGGCAGGAATTATAGTCTGCTGTCACTTTAAGAGCTGCCCAGATCCAATATACTGTTGCCCAAGTGCTTTTTTTCCTCAGCTGTTTGCTGTCACTTAAAACCTAAATTACTGTGTTTATGAGGACGCTTGCAAAGGCATTTAGACGCATACAAGTGTGTGTGTGTAACCGTTCAAAGCCTAAAGCAGCAAAAATAACTTCATTCAATACTCCCGCACTCTGTCTTCACATGCGTGCATATAATCAAATGACTTCAACAGCTTAAAATCACTTGCAGTTCTTATAAACAATAAGCTTTCGTGACTATGTAGCAGAGGAACATAATGTGAGTGTGTTACCGAGACGATAGTCAAAGATCAGCATGTCTACTGGTATACTGCCCACACAACAATTAAATTAGACTAACCCTAATTCAAACTCGAATCTTACGTTAGAGTTTTTTTTGCATTTTCTGAATCTAAAAACTAACTTTTATATCTAACCGACGGCATCCTGAAATGTCCCTAAAAGCAGATTTTGCCAGATTTATCTGACCTCTGGGGACGCATTAGTCCCCGACCCGCAGCTAAGCAAACCCCCACGCGCACATATTTAGAAAGAGAGAAAGAAAGTGCGCATGATAGACCGTCCATATTCTCGCTCTTCCACAGCGCACATTCTGTACCTTCTGCCAGATGCCCCGCTATTGTGATACGGGCAGTCAACACCCATGAAGCCTGGGCACTTCCTATTTTGCCAGTAACATAAATAGACACTGATATATTGAGGCAGAAAGCGGATTGTGTGTTGAGCACAAATTTAAGAGAGCAGCACAATAAAAAGCCTACGGGCATCGGCAGTCGCACTGCACACCTGTGATAAATACCACTCTAAAAATGACATATTCCGGCAATTATGCAGGGAAAAATTGGGTCAGAGCAATCCATAACATTTCAAAGCTCCTCTATACACACGCACAAGCGCACTCTCGGCGAATACAGATATCATTCTAAAACATGAAACATAAACCATTTATTCTAGTTGCGCATAATACACACGTTAAATTGCTAGTCATTTAAATAATGGTGCTCTGTTCCGTCTTCTGCCAGCTAGGCTGACAAAAGACAACATCTTGATTCTGATTAATGTGTTAACGTCTTCAATTTGCAGCTAATTTGAGTGATACAATTGTCTGGCTTATTAACAATTCATACAGACTGTGCACAGCTACACTTCTTTTTTCGCCATGGTAAAAGGTTCAAATATTAATGATTTATTTGCTTAGATCCGAAAAGTATGTTGCGAGGGAAACGCATTGAGCGGTTATAAATATCCCTTAAGCCATTTTTCCACATTCACATGGTTTTACTCCAGGAAAGAGACAGAGCGCTTGAATCATTACGCTCCATCTTTTTCTCTTTCTGTCCTCTTTCAGTGACATTTCTGCAAGTTAAAATATTCATAATGCTTTTTCTCTCTGTGTGACTCTGCGCAAAAAGAAAGGGAAAGAAAGAAGAGGGTAAGGGAAAGAGAACTCACAGGAAGCAATGTGAAGTGTGTGTTTGGTGAAGAAGAATGAACAGAGGCATGAATAGTGCGATGGAGAGATGGAGGGCAGCGGAGAGGGCAGAAAGTGGAGGGGTGTCTTTGAACACCTGTCTATTCTTACTCTCTCCCATCAAGACGAGAGACGAACGGAAAGGATCTCCCACAGACTTCAAAGGGAGAAGCTCGGGGGGGAAAAAACGCAATTTGTGTGAGCACACACACACACACACGAGCGCAGAGGACACACACACAAAAAACACACACGTGCCGACAAGACTCGAGGGTTTGTGATAAAAAAATAAAAAAATAAAAAATAACCACATGCACACATTTAGAAATCTGTAAAAATATAAGAATTTCCTAGTGACCGCTGTTGAGAACGTTTGGAAACGCAAGCTAAATATTAACCTGTTTTTATTTTTTCCGGGCAACTGATTTCCAAAATCAGATCAAAGCATCAAAATTATTCAAAAATTGACTAAAGAATAAAGATTTGTGGTAATTAAAAAAAATGTATGAAAATAATTAGCATTCATGCTTCGCAGCTACTGATTCGTTTTTTCTTATATAGCAACAACGCAGCTTCTGATGTGTCCTGAAGAGCAAAACTAGATGAAGACATCGGGATGGAAGCGGTGAGCTACACCAGAGACCTCTAGATCAGTGCGGATGAGGTTTCGTCACCTATTTTCACTGTGTTCTAGAATCCAGTTACAAAAGGAAAACCTAAGTTTGAAGAGCAGCTCAGAAAAAGTGACACCTGAGGGGGGGAAAGCAGCTATACAGTCTCTAACTCACTTCCTGACACATAGTACGTGTCACACGCGTGTAGATGTTCAAAAGCAGAGAGCGCAGCCAGAGAAATGACTCACCAGCAGAGCTGTATGCAAAAACCAGAGTATCCAGCCAGACTCACAGACGAGTTCCATCGGAGACATAATCTGTCTTTCCAAACATTGCCAATGCACTCGAGTAGTCATTATTCAAAACAACTAAGGGAAATGTCCTTTTTTCTGACTAGCAATGGAAAGTCCTCAAACTAAATAAGATGTACTCCATGTTTCTTTTTCCTTTAAAGTGGGGTTTCAAGAAGTTGCCATTATGAAAACCTGAAGAGCCTGTTAAAGGGGTACTATGGACAGATAAAACATATTATAGTGTACAGTTCCAGAATAAAACTAACAAAAATAACAACACCTTATAGCGTGACTGTTGTTTCTTAGTTTATGCTCTCGAGCCACACAGGGGTCACGTTTTTTGAGTCAACGGTAGATCTGCAGCTTAAGATAACTATGACATAAGCTCAGCACATTTAGATATAGTATGAACATGAGTCATTCCTAAAATTAAATGGTTTAGTTTTCCTCCGTATAACTGCATTTTGAAAGAGTTCTTAATACATTCCTGGTGATAAGAACACACGGCCTTAAAGGGATAGTTCACAAAAAAATTTTCACAGTTTCCTCGTCTTCGTGTCGATCCAAACATGTATGACTTTCTTGTTTTTGTGGAACAAAAATTATGATACTGATGGGGAAAACAGCTTGTAGCCAACAGTTTGTAGCCAAATTAATTGAAAATACAGTAAATAAACAAAAGAAAATGTCAATTTGCGTTCCGCAGAAGAGAGAAAGTCATACAGGTTTAGAATGGAACAAAGTTACAGGGTCAGTTCATTCAAAAATGAAAATTCTGTCATTAATTACTCATTCTTTACTACACCTGGAAAGGCCAAAGCACACTGCATAGAGAAACGCTAACAAACTAGTCTGTTGGAGTTGGATTAATGTGTTCCCCCTGTTGGCGTTGGTTGGAGTTTGTTTCCACCAGAGATAACATGCTTAATCTGCATTTGTTGGGTTGTGGAATGTCTAAACAGTGTGAAATTGTTTTCCAACAAATGACAACAAATCATAATCTGACGTGTCCACGAACCGTTGACATGACTATGCGCAAGTTTCACACGAAGAGTGCCTCTTTTCTGGCAACGAATGACTCGCATAGAAATGAATAACAGTAAAATTTAGATTGTGGCTACAGGATTATCCATTTCTTACCCAGTCAGACTTGCACCATCTACACCAGATGCGAACAGCGCAGCGTAACACGACAAAATACAACAGAAGTTCTATGGATTATGATCAATGATGGCGATTGACAATGGATGCGATGCGACAAATATCACGTCTGGTGTAAACACTGCTTTATTTGAATAAAATTAAATTCAGTTGGCGTCGATAGCCTCGTGGGCAGCTCGTTGACATTGAGCCCGTCGCAAGTTTGATTCCTGTCTTACAGACCTTTCCCGATCCCCCTTCTCTCTAATCAAGACATTTTTGCTGTATTCTGAGAGCTCTCTGAACCTCCCACAGACAGTAATGTAATTAACATGATCAAGGTCCAGAAAAGCAGCAAGGACATTGGTAAAATGATCCATGTGACATCAGGGGTTGAACTATGCCACAAAGCTATGAGATTACTTATTGCGCGCAAAGAAAATAAAAAATAATTTAACTATTTGTGTCTTCCACGTCATCCTGGTGCCATTTTGGAGAGTATCCGTAAACAGCATATGCTATTGTGTGTCTTCTGAACCACTGGGATGCATTTATTACGTTGTTTACACTTTGATCTGAATGAAAACAACGTATCTGTGTGGCTCAGCTGACACAAAACAGCATACATTGTTTCGTATGTGATGCTTTCCACAATGAAGCCAGGCTGACGTGGCGGAGATAAATAGTCGAATAAAGTCATTTTTTTTCTCCGTGCACAAAAAACATTCTCAGTTATGGTTGAACCCCTGATGTCACATGGATTATTTTACAGATGTCTTTGCTGCGTTTCTGGACCTTTATCGTGGTAATCACATTGCTGTCAAGGGAGGGTCAGAGAGTCAAAAATAACATAATTTGTGTTCTGAAGATTAAGGGCTGTCTTAAGGGTTTGGAACAACATGAGAGTAATTAATGAAAGAATTTTCATTTTGGGTGAGCTATCGCTTTAATTTTTAAGTGAACTCTCCCTTTAAGCTGGTCTAAGATGGTTTCCCAATATGGCAAAGCTGGTCTTTAGTTATTCTAACAAGTGCCCAATGCAGCTTTAAAACCTGGCAAAAAATAAAAAAAATGTTTGCAAACCAGCTTAAGCCAGTTTCAGATGTATTTTTTTTCCATCATTGATATTGTTTAAATAACTTTCAGAGTCATTTAATAATGCTTTCAGCTACCGATAGATTGTAGTACTCTAAGCTCCATTTAACATATTTTTGCATATTTAAATCTTTTCTGCAGAATTGTGCTGTTCCCTTTCAGTCGGTCACTCCGAGTCACGTCGGATGACCGACGAATTGGGATCTCGCTTCGAGAGACCAATCTACTTCGAGTGTATCTAAACAAGCCAATTGAAGATTGGCATGCGCTAATCGCATCCAGCTGCCGCTGATCACAGCGCGTGTATAAATAAGCAGCGGGTGCAGCGCATATTCAGCTTTTCGCCGGAGCCGAAGCGTGACTGTTCCGCTCCAAAGACGATCTACGAGTGTTGGAGTACGGCGTTTCAGCGGAGGTCGTTTTCCTGCGTCGAGTGGATTGCCACAATCAGGCTGCACTACCCCCCTGTTTGTGTGCAAAACGGCTATCCCCTGTTGCCGCAGCACTAAAAAGAGCATTCGCGGGTGCGTCTTTTTAAAGACGACGTTACGTCTGGCAAACTCGACGCGTCTTGGAAGACAGCGTGGGTCTTGCTTCAGACTCACGACACCCGTGTGTTTCTGGATGCGGTTGTTACCTGGTGTTAGGTGATGGTCACAATCGTTGCCTCGTGTGCCTGGGCTTAGCACGCTGAGGTGGCGGTTGTGGATGAATCATTTCTCGCGGGGAGATGGTCATCTCGGAGTGATGGGCGGGCTCTGTCGCCTTGAAAAAGGAGGCGGAGCTTGTGTTTGCTCGACTTGGTTCTCATTCTGGCTGCAGACAGGTGGGCTCCATTTCGTTGCGACACAAAGCTTAAACTCTGCAACCAGTGGAGCTGCAAAGGGGCAGTCTGGACCCTCACGTGGGGTATCAGCTGTACCCTCTTGGGCTCCCCCTGATGATCAGAAGTCAATCGCTGCATCGGAAGGTGAGCCAGACATTTCTGGAAGTGAAGATCCGGTTGCTCTCCGCGTCTACCAGGCGTTGAATGTACTGGATACAGATCTAGAAATGGTGGCTATGCTTGCCCAGGCCGTCGAGGTGATCGGGATCAAGTGGAAACCTCCACTGCTTCCCGGGCCCTCGAGGCTGGACGATTGGTATTTAAGGGTGGCTTGCGCTGGTTCTCAGGGCCCCACCCTGGTACCTTTCTTCCCGGAAGTGCATGAGGAGCTTACTGGGATGTGGAAAGCACCTTTCACTGCCAGAAACTGCCCCAGTGGCTCCTCCTCCTTCACCACCCTTGACAGTGGCACAGCCAGGGAGTTACGGTGATCGCCCCCCCAGTGGAGCGGTCAGTTGGGATGCAGCTGTGTCCCAATGCCGTTTCCGCTTAGTGCGGTGATCCTGTGCTCCCCTCCCGGGCCTGCAGGTACTCGTCGGCTCTGAACGGCAGTGCCTTGTGCGGCCTGTGGACAAGCTGCGTCTGCAGTACACGCTTTGGCGTTGTTGCAGGTTCATCAGGCCAAGGCACTGAAGGATCTGCACAGGGGTGGTCATGACCTGGAAGTTCTGAAAGAACTCTGTATCGTGATGGACCTCGCGCCACGAGCGACGAAGGTCACAACGCGGTCTCTGGGTTGTGCGATGGCCACTACGGTGGTCCAGAAACGCCATCTGTGGCTGTGTCTGGTCGACATGCGCGAGGTAGACAAGACACGTTCCTTGAATGCCCCCATGTCCCAGACCGGCCACTTCGGCGACGCAGTGGAGAACTTTGCCCAGCAGTTCTCCGCTGCCCAGAAGCAGACTGAGGTAAGAAACATCCTGCCTCGGCGTGCAGCTGCTGCCTTCACCCAGCCGCCGACGGCCCACCTCAGCCAGCTCGTCGCCGAGGTGGTGCCCTGCTGCCGCCACCGCTCCCGTGCAGTCAACGCAGCAGCCCCATCTAGGCAGCACCGTGGAGCTGGCAGCAGGGCAGCCACCCAGCCTGTCCAGGCTCCTGCCAAACCTGGAGGAAAGCGCAGGTGCAAGAGGCCTCAGATCCGGGATGGAGGGAGCTGCTCTGCCGGGCAGAGAATGTTGCCGCTACCTAAAACCTCGACAAGGGCGGTTTCCTCTGTCTCTGGGTCCCCAGGAGAGCGAGGAGTTGAGCGGGCCAGTTCCGCGCCACTCACGCTCTCCTTGGGCTAATATGCAGCAGTGGGAAGACTGGGAGGACGAACCAACAGCCTACCCGCCTCACTTCTGCGGGATGCAGGTAAGAGTTGCACACACTCAGACCCCGCTTCGGACCGCCACGAGGCGCCCGAGCCGGGTCCCTGCACTCCCCTCGCTGCCCCATCGCCTGCACGTCGGTGGTTCCGCTCGAGCCGCTAGTTCGGTCTCTGGATGCCTGGTTGAATCTTCCCAGGCTATCCGGTGGCTCCCTGCGAACCCTTCGACTTCGGCTATATGATTCAGTTCATCCGGCGCCCCCCAAGTTCAGTGGGATCCGCTATATGTCAGTGAACAATGCGTGTGCCCCTGTCTTGTGGGCGGAGATTGCTGTCCTTCTAGTGAAGGCACGATAAAGCCGCTTCCTCCAGCCGATATGAGGTCGGGGCTTACAGCCCATACTTCATAGTGCCCAAGAAAGGCGGTGGGTTATGACCAATCTTGGATCTGTGAGTCCTGAATCGAGCACTCCCGTTCAGGATGTTGACACAGAAACGCCTATTCAGTGCGTCCGTCCCCAGGATTGGTTGCAGCGATCGACCTGAAGGACACGTGACTTTTCGCGTGTGTCGATTCTTCCATGCCACAGGCCATTCCTGAGGTTGGCGTTGAAGGTCGAGCATATCAGTACAAGTCCTACCCTTCGGGCTCTCCCTGTCGCCACGCGTCTTCATGCAAGTCGCGGAAGCAGCCCTTGCTCCACTGAGAGAGTAAGGCGTTCGCATTCTCAACCAACTGGATGACTGGCTCAGTCCGGGCCCAGTTGTGCGAACACAGGGATCTGGTGCTACAGCACCTCAGCCAGTTGGGGTTTCAGGTCAACCAGGAGAAGAGCAAACTCTGTCCAACGCAGAGGATCTCTTTTCTTGGGATGGAGCTGGATTCGATCGATCAGATGGCACACCTCACAGAGGAGCGTGCCATTCGGTGTTGAACTGCTTCAATATGTTAAAGAGCAGGATGGCGGTCCCACTGAAATATTTTCAGAGGCTCCTGGGGCATATGGCAGCCGCGGCCACAGTGATGCCGCTGGGACTAATCCATGAGACCGCTTCAACATTGGCTACACGATCGAGTCCCGAGGTGGGCGTGGCAAAGTGGCACTCACCGGGTTCAAATAACACCGGCCTGCCGCCAAACCTTCACCCCGTGGTCAGACTCTCTCTCGTTCCGGGCGGAGTGCCCCTGGAGAAGGTCTCCAGGTATGCTGTGGTTTCACGGATGCCTCCACCACCGGCTGAGGGGCCACGTACAACGGGCATGCAGTGTCAGGGGTTTGGACGGGCCCTCAACTGCAATGGCACATCAACTGCCTAAAGTTGCTGGCAGTACATCTCGCCTAGGCAGTCTCGAGAACTGCCTTCGAGGCCAGCATGTACTAGTCTGCACAGACAACATACTGACCGTTGCGTACATCAACCAACAAGGTGGTCTACGCTCCCGTCGTATGTCGCAACTAGCCCACACCACCTCCTCCTCCTATGGAGTCGGAAGTTCTGAGGTCGCTTCTCGCCATTCACATTCCAGGAGTGTGCAACCAGGCAGCCGACGAGCTGTCATGAGCTGCACTACCCGGAGAATGGAGACTCCATCCCGGGCGGTTCAGCTGATTGGGAACGTTTCCGAGCCACTCAGGTAGACCTGTTTGCCTCTCCAGAGACTTCCCATTGCCCACTGGCACACAGCTGGCTGCGGGGCCTTTGCAAGTATGTATTTCCCCAGTGAGCCTTCTTGCACAGACACTGTGCAAGGTCAGGAGGACTAGGAGCAGGTCTTGCTAGTAGCACCCTACTGGTGAAGACTTGGTTCCCAGAACTTGTGCTCCTCGCGACAGCCCTCCTTGGCCGATCCCTCTGAGGAAGGATCTTCTGACTCAGAGATGGGGCACCCCTTGGCACCCGCGTCCAGACCTCTGGAAACTCCATGTCTGGTCCCTGGATGGGATGCGGAGGGCTCTAGGTGACCTACCTCAAGAGGTAGTCGACACCATTTCTTCGGCTAGAGTGCCGTCCACGAGACAGGCCTATGCCTTGAAGTAGAGCCTGTTCGTCGAGTGGTGTTCTTCTCAGGTGAAGACCCGGAATTGCCCTATCAGTCGTCAGGCTTATCTTCTTGCAGCAAGGGTTGGAGCGAAGGCTGTCTCCCTCCACTCTTAAAGTCTACGTGGCTGCAATCGCTGCAAATCATGACCCCATAGATGGGAGGTCTGTGGGTAAGCATGGCCGCATTATCAGGTTCCTGAGGGAAGCCAGGAGGTTGAATCCTCCACGGCTCCCAACAGTACCCTCTTGGGACCTGTCTGTAGTGCTGACAGCACTGCAGTAGGCTCCGTTGAACCCTTGCCAGCAGTTGTGCTAAAGTTCTTTTATCTATGAAGACATTGCTCCTGCTCGCATTGGCCTCCATCAAGAGGGTAGGGGACCTGCAGGCTTTTTCGGTCGACGATTCGTGCCTACAGTTTGGGCTCGCGGATTCCCAGGTACCACTGAGGCCACGGCCGGCTACGTGCCCAAGGTTCCCACTACCCCCTTCAGAGACCAGGTGGTGAACCTTCAAGCGCTGCCCTGGAGGAGGCAGACCCAGCCCTGACGTTGCTTGTCCCGTCCGAGCACTCCGATGCTACGTTGACCGGACACAAAGCTTCAGGACCTCAGTCCAGCTCTCGTTTGTCACAGAGGCCGGCAGAAGGGGAGTGCCGCCTCCAAGCAGAGGATGGCTCACTGGATAGTGGACGCCATTACCCTAGCATACCAAGCACAGGGTATGCCCTGCCCCCCCCTTCAGGTTGCGGGCACACTCAGCAAGTGTTGCATCGTCCTGGGCGGTGGCTCGTGGCACCTCGCTGACAGATTGTAGAGCTGCGGGCTGGGCGACCCCCAACACGATTGCTAGATTCTATAGCCTACGTGTGGAACCGGTATCCTCCTGTGTTCTCACCTCAAACTGGTAGAAGCACTGAGAGGCCCGGTTTCGGGTCGGCTTGTTAACCGCTCCAGAGCGTCCATACAGTAGACCCTGTCGAGCTCCTCCATTCCCCTCGGCAGCCAGATGTTGCGGAGCATCGGCGCCAGGCCCTCTCGATGAATCCGTGAGAACCGGTGAGGGCTGGGAGCCATGTAAAGTACCCCAAGAGGACTTTATGTGTGTATTTCCACGGCATAGCCTTAGAGCCCCGTGTTTCCCCGGCAGACCTTTCTGCCCGTCTAAGAGGGTTCAATCACCTCCAATTTTCCATATGCAAACTGAAATACTGTCCATATGCGTATTCGTTCCGAGACCTCCTACGGGAAGGCTGGACTTCCGCACGTCCCTGTTCACTAGAACGTGGGACGTTTCCCAGTGTTCCAGTCTTACGAATGGGTAGTGTTACAAAAGTAGCTGGCTTCTTGTGGTTGAGCCCCGGCCTACGCCGATAGACTGAGGGGGCTTGTGGGCTCCCACAGGACACTGGAAGAGGCAGCGTCCATGGCGTTTTGGTAGGGATCCCAATTCGTCGGTCATCCGACGTGACTCGGAGTGACCGACTGAAAGGGAACGTCTCGGTTACGTATGTAACCCTCGTTCCCTGAAGAAGGGAACGGAGACGTCACGTCCCGTCGCCACGGTGCTGCACCTCTGCTGAAGGGGCCGGGTCACTAGCTCGGCTCCTCAGCGAAAACCTGAATATGCGCTGCACCCGCTGCTTATTTATACACGCGCTGTGATCAGCGGCAGCTGGATGCGATTAGCGCATGCCAATCTTCAATTGGCTTGTTTAGATACACTCGAAGTAGATTGGTCTCTCGAAGCGAGATCCCAATTCGTCGGTCATCCGACGTGACGTCTCCGTTCCCTTCTTCAGGGAACGAGGGTTACATACGTAACCGAGACGATTCTCTCCCACAGTCAGTGCTGAAAACATGACAAAAATGTGCTGATTTCCACCGAGAGTGATCCAAGAGCAAAACAAGATGATTAACAGAGATGATTAGTACACTAATGGAGGCTATTAAGGAGAGAAAGAGAGAGAGAGAGAGCAACAGAATGAGAATGGGTTGGGGATTTTAAGATGGACAAAGATGATGAACAAGTAACTACAAATGCAATGTCATCTGTGCGTCCACAGAGCCTGGGTCGACTGGATTAAGATAAATCTTTTCATAACTCTGAGGTCTCAGTGAGGTACTTACAAACGCGGCACATGTATGCTTGAGCTCTCTTTCACCTCTGTGACACTGGACTGACACTAAAGCACTCACTCCCTCGCTGAGACATCTATCATCTCAACACCCTTCCTCTCTTCCCTTCATTCTCTTCTTACTTTTTACGCCTATCATATTTCTCAGCGATATTAAAATCCAATGACACCCATAGTCAGCATGAGCTGGTGCATTATGGGAAGTGCACTCGTTGGCGCGCTCGGGTTTGTGTGTGTGTCTGTGCGAGAAAGAATTATGTAGGGGGCACTTGTGACTCCGCATAGAAAATGGATGCTCTTTGTTAGGGAGCCATAATTCATAGTGCTATAATTGATTGGGGAGTGTGAGGATTTACAACCAGAAAGAAGGGAAGAAATAAAAGAGAAACTGCTGATAGAGACAGAAAGGGAACACAGAGTGAAACAGAAAAAAGGAAGCGAATGTGTCTAAATAGAACATGATAATGATCTCTCATCTCCTCTGTCATATCTTCTATGTGAAGTGCGAATGAGCTCCCCAGTGACAACCAAGTCACTTTAACACTAGTTTTTTTTCCTATCTGATTAAATCAGATTTGGAGTGAATAAGACAATGTCCCTAGATAATGTTATCAATGACAGAGCTTGCCTTGACTGCGCACAAAGCAGTGTTTCAAGCTGATTCTTGTAACCAAGAAGCATCTATTAGTCAGTCTGAATCAGGCCTGGGACCACCTATCTGTTTCTTTCTTCACTATTCTGTATATATAATATTAGTGGTTCAAGTGGTTTTTGAGTCACAGATCGGATGAATTGGAAAAAATATATATTAATGTGGCCTTGCCTTTCATTTATCACCTAAAGCACACTGTACACAAAGTTTTAATTTTTTTTTTAAATAGGTGAATTTTCCTAGTCTAACTCCCGAGAGTTAAACGTTGAGTTTTACCGTTTTTTTGAATCCATTCAGTCATTCTCCGGATCTGTCGGTAGCACTTTTAGCTGTAGCTTAACATAAATCTTTGAATCCGATTAGACCATTAGCATCACTCTTAAAAATGACCAGATAGTTTCAATATTTTTCCGATTTAAAACTTGACTCTATAGTTACACTGTGCACCGACGTACCATGGTTGCATCAGGCCAATTATATTATGTAGCGCCTAAAATTGGACTATTTTCAGGCACTATCATGCGTAACATCGTTGCGACTGCTGCAGCCATGATACGGCAGCAAAGGTTCTTGATTTTTACGTCGCTTCTATTCTATCTATAAATAGTTCCTAGTTATATCAGCCTAGAAAATAGCAACTTTTTATTTTACGTCAGCCTCAGGACACAATGTAACTACAGAAGAGCCAAGTTTTAAGTAGGAAAAATATCAAAACCGGTCAATTTTTTAGTATGTTGCTACCGATCTAATCAGATTTAATGATCTATGCTAAGCTGCAGCTAAAAGTGCTGTACTGCCAGACTCGGAGATCGGCTGAATGGATTCAAAAACGGTAAAACTCATGTGTTTAACTCTAGGGGAGTTGGAAAATGAGCCCATTTTCAAAAAAAAGTGGCGTTTTCCTTCAATGCCACAGCAAAAAACTGCTTAACTAAGAAAGTTCAAACAGGAGTAAAGGCAAAAACAACAAATACACAAATTACTTTATAATACGGTGACACTAATATGCATTAATTCATGCTTAACAAATGCACAGATAATCATAAATTAATGTCTAACTCACGAAGAACCAAGAAATGTATTTATAATTCCTGCATCAGCAACAAATAAATATTCTTTTGGATTCATAGATTAAGTAATCAATAAACTGTTATTAGTTAAATGTGTCGTAAAGTATTAATTCTCTAATGAAGTATTGTATAAATAGTCTAAAGTCATAGGTTAATTATCACAATGGGTTAAAGAATGCATTTCAACTTACAGGTGTCTGCTTTAAATTAATCATTAACAAATTATTTGCATGGTCATCATTATGTTTTGACTTTACATGATGAGGCACATGTCTAACTAATTTAAAATATATGACATATTGCTTAATTAATTAGCTCTGTGCCTCACCAAGTAAAGTAACACAATGATACCTTTGCATATCATTAGCTAATGATTAATTAAAGCAGGCAACTGGAAGGCTTTGAAAGACATGACTTCGAATCAGTGTGGTAATTAACATATGAATTTAGTTAATTAGTTAATATAATATAATATGTTATCAGGGAATAATACATTATGACATATTTAACTAATAACAATTTATTGTTTACTTAATCTATGAACAATACAGAATGGTCATTAGTTGCTGATGCAGTAATCATTACATTTGCAGCAATTTGGTAACAAGCAGTTGTTTGATTTTGGTTCATAGTGCATCTAATATATTAATACACATCAGATTTCTTTCTCAACTGTTTTTGTTGATGTAAGACATAACCTAATGATTGCAGAGGTGGATATTCTGACATAATTTTATGTTTATATGCGTTGTCTTTCCCCTCTTTTTGCACTGTAATGGTTTAAAACATTTAAATGTATAAATTGGCAAGTCATGAACCGGGCAAAATGATAAACCTCAAGTCCACAGAATCAGACTACCATCATTTGCACAATATTAGATCGCTGGTTCCTCCTGAATTAAAGTTCTGAGTAAACTATCCCTGTCACTCACACCCACTGTGAACCAGATAAACAATACAATACAAACCTGCCACAATCTACCATCACTGACTCAGTCCAAAGGCCTTTTATAAACCATCTGACATTTAGACACCTGTCCTGCTTTAAAGGAAATTTAATCATATTGAAAATTTCCTCACGCTTACACCATATGAGTTTGTATAGAAAAGATGAGGAGACATTTAGCAATACATCACTTGCCCTAGGCATCTAATTTCTGGTGTTTTTCAGAGTCAGTAAGGTCTCTTTAACTGTGAATTTAACTGCCTGTCACCATAGGTGTCTTAAGGACTGTTCAACAGGTGCATGTGCAATATTTTTTTAACCCAGTAAAGATCTGTAAAGCTTATATGGATTTAAAAAAAATAACCTTTAAAATACAGTATCCTGAAAATGGGGCGTTCATTTATTTATTGGTTTATTTACGCTGTGAAACTCTCTCTCTCTCTCACACACACACATACACTGACATTTCTATAATAACTGCCAGATCACAGCTGAATCCTGGTTGAGAAAAAACATAAATTTCTACAACATCTTTAACCTTGAGAGGATCTTGCCTTCATCTGCCACATCACTTTTCCCATTTATATACTGTATGTGTTAACTGGCAGTTATAGTTTGAATGTACGGCATGTGTGTATTGTATCAGTAAATACTTTCTCAATGTGCACTTTCCTTTTTCTACGACTTGGGTCCATGAAGTAGAAAAATAAAGAAAAACTCATATTTGACATATAAACATTTTCATGGCATCTTTTTCTCTCACATTTCTATTGACCATATCAGATGAACTACAAAAAGAAAGAGAGCTGAATGACTTCGCAATCCTTGCTGCCTGTCCTTTGTTTAGTACGATGCTGCCTTGCTTTGTGCTTATCGCTTGAAAATCTTTAACTTGAGGCATAAGGACTTTTGACGTAAATCTAATTAACGATGGTCAGATAACGTAACGCAGGTACATGAAAGGAGGTCCATGACTCCTGCTTATCGGACTTTGCATAAAAACAGTGCAGTGGAGGTACTGCTAAGCAACAAGCGGCAGACACTTAACTCCAATCCTAAAGGTGTGCCTGCTGCCAAAAATAAATAAATATAAGTCAGCTCCTAAAATATTGGTAGACCTGTACTTTTTGAGCCAAAGCTGTTTTCTGTTTTGGCACAGATTGCAGCCCTAGACAGAAATGGAAGGGGAAGCTCTGTTTTTCAAAACTCATCCACTCTATATCATAAAACTAGCCCTATTTCAACCAACATGAGCAGCCTCTGCCATCACCATAACTCCCATGAGCCTTCAGTGGATGTGTTTGATGGCACGTAGGGTCAAGGATAAGAAAGAAAAATTGAGTCATGAGGGAATTTGACTGGTTAAAAGGAACATGATGTAAGCTTTATCTGAATCCCAAGGGTAAAAACAATGTCCATAAGTGTGAGAAGCTTTACACGGCCACTATGGACACTATAATATGGCTTGCTACTCCTGTCCCTCTCTTAGCCTATGGGGAATAAGCGGAACAGGACACTATAGAAACCGCATTGACTGCCTTCTCCAACGCAGCTAATAAAGATTTTGTGCAGAGAAACAAGGTCTGTAAGTTCACACTTGACTAAACCAAACTGTATGTCTCTTTGATGATAATCTACTTAACACAATCAGAATTTATTTCCATGTATAAGTATGCCCTGGAGCGCAAGTGCCTCACTTGGCCACACCAGCAGAAGAGGGGTGGCAGCATTAGAAACAACTGTATCTTCATCTATGCTCCCATGGGCCTGACTGATGCCACATCCATCTGTCATCCTGCATCCGTTGCGCCAATTTATGACCTCACACACCGTGCGTGTGAAAGAGAGTTGCGTCCTTTAAATTCCCTATACAGAACATCCTCTCTCTCTCTGTGTGTGTGTGTATCTTAGCAGAGAACAACAATCCAGTCGCCACTGCTCATCTCATTAAGTGAACACAGAAACAAAAACACTCACGCAGACCAACACACACAATAATGATTCTAGTTTAAACCTCTCTGCAGGTTAAGAGCTTGATTATAGCGCTTTGGCTGTCAAAAGCCATTCTGGCTCGCAAAAATGGTAAACATGGCAATTTGGGCTTTCTTGTTGATTTGATTCCTGCTTGCTACATGGAGTGGAAGAAAAGCAGATGGAACGAGTTGCTGCTTCTCATCCACTGATCATGTGGAGATAGATGTTTAGCACTCGAGATCGGTGCTTTTCGGTTTCGAGGTTGGACCAACAAATAAATGCGTTCGAGGGTGGATGCACAATCAGCCGTTTTTAGCACAATCAACCCTGACAGATCTGTTGACTGTATGGCTCTCTGCAGGTCTGAAAGGTCTGTGGGATGCATTTGGAAATTGCTTCCTGAATTGGAAATGGGGTAGCAAAGATTAGGACACTAAAACAGATTAAGAAATATTGTAATAAATGTATTGTTTTTTTATTCATTTCCATGCAACAGAAAGCAACTGTCACAAGTAGGTAGCGTCAGCTGCACCACAGCATGTTGCAGCACAGTAGCGCTATAGCAAACAGGAACAAGTACACTACAAAGAATATGCGGTCTCTGCTTTGTGCGCTTTGTTATTTGAGCAGACTTTGCCCATGAGCGGTACGGCTACTATACGACCAGATGCACAGGGAGGGCGCACCGTATATAATATAGCATATTTTCAGCTTTTTTTCTCTTTTCAGCCATATAATTTTTGGCGGCCAAATTACGGTGCATCCCTAATATATATATTTACAATCTATATATCACAGTATATATATATATATATACAGATGAATCTATACAGATGTGTAGAAACACCTAGTAAAGGATAAAACTGTCTGGGTGTCTGTGGTTGAGCAGCTGCGCAGGTGTTGGCAGCTTTTTACACTGATAATTTAAAAAATCACAGTTTATGCTCACAGGCTTCCTCTATGTCACAAACACAAACACAGAACTTACCGAGCCAGTACTCTCCAGTGATTTTGCCAAATCCTTCCCTGTAGGAGTCCCACTCCCTGAAGAAGTTCACAGACCCATCCTCCCTCCGCTGGATTACCTGACAAACAGCAGAAACAAAATAATGATTAACTCGTTCACCACCAAACGTGGAATTTTTCATTATTCATGAGACAACGTTTCCCTGTTGTAGCACAGCTTTTTTAAGAGTTTCTGCTTTAATGCTTTTTTAACATCTGAAGATCTATTATGTTCCTACTGTATTTGATTCACACAGTAATTGTTTCTCATGAATGTGATTTGCAACATTCACAGGGGTTAGTTTGATTTTATTGCTGTCAATCCAGAATATCTGTGCTTTCTCTCACCACCCAAATTTAAAATTCTGTATTTAAATACTTTTTGACCACTGACGAACACCACAAATTACCTCTCTAATTTGCGCGCATATTTATTTTATCACTGAAAAAACTAATTGATGTGCTGGAAAGAATTTACAAGAACAATATTTCATAACCGATCTACTACACTGAGATGGAGCTGTAAAAAACAAAATCAAGAATGAGAAGAACAGCACATAAAGAATCAAAATGTGTCATTATTTTTTACCTACTCTACATATTTTAATGACATCCATCATTTTGAGAAATGCACAACATAAAACCATTTTACTTTCTTTTTTTTTAAACAGGAGATGTAAATAATCAGTTAATTAATATGATATTATTAAACATATCTGAATCCACGAGTTGTATCACTGAGGTGACATTTCAATTTATTTTTGCAGAAGTCCACAAGAGAAACAGTCACTGTACAAATAGGGCTTATGATGTATGTATGTGAGCTTACGTGCTTTTGAATAAAATAGGCCTACTGCATGATTGTAGTGCTCTTACTCAGAATAAATCCATAATAACGGTGAACTCTCTCAGAAGAGACTGATATGAGACCTGAACAAACATAATGATGGAACAGCTCAGCACTGTGATCTTAAGAATAATATAATTTAATTGAGTATGATATCTTGAGCTAATAAAGAGTGACTCAAAGAGTAGAACTTACGGAGTTCGTAATCCATTTGTGCACACATACTGTACAGTGCCACTTACAGTTCACTTCTTTTTTGCATTTTTTTAATTTTTTAAACCAGTGGTTTACAGAATTGTATGCATATACGGATGAGTGCGGACGAACAAGCTCGACACATGTGCAGTATCACCTACTTTTGATGACGAATGGTGAGTGGACTTGCTGGATGTCCTCTCACAACCAAAAGACAACAGGATATATATACTGAACTATACGCAGCTAAATGTCAAAGTAACTTTACGTGCAACCACAGAGAACTGTAGACACGTACAAACGTATCCGAATGCATTTTTAGGAAATTACATATTTTTACGTGTTACATATTTTTGTATATTTATGTCGTTCTACTGCGACTATTTTTAGCCATGGACAAAAGGTTGCCGTTGGACCAATGTTTAATGGGATGCCATTAATAGGCTTGTTCAGGTTTTCTTTTATTTCTTTTAGTTATTTTCATCGAATGCATCTCCCACATATGTGTGTTTTAGCAAGGCAGGTTGTGTTGCAAGTTGATAAATGAACATACTTGCCAGGCTACGTGTCACTACTCTGCTTTATTAATTTAAAACCTTTACACCACCACACAAATGTGGCTTTTTTTTAATGACTGTCCTACTACAGGATTTAACACAGAGTTACAGCTCACTACCAGTTACAAAAGACACTACAGTCGTTTTCATTGACTTTCATCGAGTTTTCATAAATTAATTCCTTAAATTATCTTTTGGGCCACCATCTAGTGGCGAAAAATTTTGCCAAACTTACTTGCCGACCTTTGCTTTAAGGTAATTCAGGCTATTAATTAAATATCAGTCCCAAACTAGTCTTTGGTATTAAGCTGGGATGAGCCACCACCTGTAATGTGTTATTAAGAAATATCATTTACATTTCCAAATATTAATTTCACCAATAATTGTAATAGTCCTGGGAATTTTTTGTATGCACAAGGAGTCTGAAAGCCAGTGCTCTACACAGAGATCTGATCTCATCATCATCATCATCATCATCATCATCATCATCATCAGTCTGTCTGGAATGACATGAAGAAACTGAGACAGACTAAATTCAGAAGAACCGTGGCAATGTCTCCACGATGCTTCAAGAGACCAACCTGCAACTTTAGTCAGGGACACCCCTACAACATCTTATATTGAACCAAAATTTCTACTAAACAACACTACATTAAAGTGTACCCCTAACAAACCCCTAACATCATATGAAATTGCTGCCAAGATGTTTTAAACACCTAAAAACCAGCGTTAACACAAACGCTAAATGTGAACGGTTGGTTTAAAGGTTATTTACGGACAAAAATATGTTTACAGTGAAGGTCAAAAGCATTTTCCCAGTGTACAGCAAGCAGAGGAGCAGGGCAGTTGAATTTAGAGTATAACTTTCAGCAAATATAGACAAGGCGTCTTAAGAAAGTGCAATAGTGGACGTGCACGGAATAAAAGACATCAAATGTGCCAGCCCATTATGAGTCTGTCAAAGTCGCTGACACTGGCTTTGATTGCGTCTGTGTGAGATTTTATGTGTTTTTTTTATGGCGCAGAAGGGCATTCAGTGCAATATGGTAATTAGAAACAACACTCAGGGGTCTGTGTTTGTTCTTCTGCGTTATCTATAATCCCTCTGGATAAATGGCATGTTTGCAAAACTGATAATTACTTTAATTTGATTGATGTATTGAAGAAGTTTAAAGCCTTTTACCAGCTAATTTGCAGTGTACTCTGCATTAATTACTCCGTAAAAGTCTGGAAAACTGTTTCTGTGGAGTCTGTCTAAATGATGTCAAATATGGATGCGAATGACAACCTAATCACTGAAGTCACAGGTTTATGCGTGTGGTCCGTTGAGTTCATTAGCAGGTGGACTTTGTTTTCTGTTGAAATTTGGAAGAGAAGAGAGGTCGATCCAGTACAGGTTGACAGCTGTCAGTCATCTTAAAGGTTTCACTCTCTCTCGCTTCAGTCCCGCCCCGTAGCTGCCCTAGAGGCTCCTGGGAGATCAACCCTGCATGCACGGAACCCAGTCAGACACCACTGTCAAGGTTGAAATTACACATGCATCCACACACACATACAATCATGTCTGGGTGTTATCTTGCCTTTTTTCCAAAGATTTAAGGCAGGCTAGTAGTGAAGGTCAAAGGGGCATTGACCATCACTGTCTAACAACAGTGTCAGCAGAAGCAAAGAATCAGACAGAGAGAGAGGGGGAGCATTAAAGGTGAAATCAGAATTTGTCGACCCCTTTCTCAATGTCCCTGTCACCTAACAGCTTTCAGGGATGAAGCAATATCTCTCCAGCATATGTAGGTAAAATAATTTTTTTTGTGTAAAGTACAAAGTTTACCTAAAAGGTCTGTTACCTGAAACTGTCAAACGCTTAACGTGGAACTAAAAAAAAATACATTTTAAGAAAATGTTTTTGTCTCTACAGAGAAATCAAAAGAAATCAAAACATTCAAGCTCCAAAAATGTTCCAAAAGGCTTGAGTGTTATACTAGTATAAAATCTTTTACTATTTGAACATGAACAGGTCAAAATACAAGTGAAAATTTAATTGACTCCCAGTTTAAAATTAAACAATGACTAATACACAGATACATACACTTATAATATACCTCAGATGTCACTGTGCTTAATCGTTATTATAATATGCTATTATTTTGAGGTTTGTGTTGCCATATTTGATGTAGTCTATGTAAACTGAATTCTGTTTATCATAAAGAACGCTTCCTATCCTTATCCTCTTTCAGAGCTCGAAAGATTTGCATTAATAATAATGTGCACAAAACGGCTCACAATTATTTAAAACGTTATGATATTAAAGATGATATCATCCTACAACTGCATGCAAATAAATGCAATTTCACATACAGCTATTAATTATAATTCACTCTAAAAATATGAGAAAAAAAATGTCCGTTTATAGTCTGTATCTATTATTCAGATTGGGAAAAGTGTGACAGGAAGACTTAATGAGCCGATTCATGTCATTCACACAATTAAAAGACTTGATGTCACCTCATATAATATTAGCCTCCTGACACCCTGGTGTTTACAGTAATTGATCCGAAACCCTTACAGTGCAGTGATCTGTGAATCTCGCCCTGTGGTCTTTGTGTCATGACTGTGCCATTTCACCACAAATGACAAACTGCACCCAAAATGTCAGTCGCTGCCGACCGGACTAATTAAAATTCTCTTTTAATTAAAGTCCCCACCGAAGGATTATAGCAGCTGAGGGCATCGCTGTGGTGGCGTCTGCTCTGTGCTCCCAGTACAGAGCCTTTATGAAATCAATATCATTTTTTTTCTGCATGCGATAAAAAAAGCGAAAATGATTTGTCCTCACTCAAAGAGAGCTCTGTTGTGTTTGCTTATAGCAGGTCCGTTCTTGAAGTGCTACTTGACATTTGATGTGTCACTTGGGTTATGGCTTTTACGTTCCTCAGAGAATAAAAATGAAAAATTAAGCCTGCATTATTAAAGATCTGAGTTTATTCCCTTCGTTAAATATTCAGTAGACCCACATTGTGACTTCACGGTTAAAATTATAATTTGTGTAAGGTGAATTATTATTTAGTTTTCAGTAATAGCTGGGAACGCTTTTGTGAATTTTCCTGGTCTTACATTTAGCCTAGAGATTCGCCTGTCTTTAATAAAAATATGAAATATGGGCTCTATTTTTAATCGGCTGTCAGTAATATAAAAGTACAGTCACTTTTTAGCAGTTTAACTATTCGTTCATCTTGAATTCCTCACACTTTCATCTGTCTACGTAACTTATCTTCACAGTTATTGTAGACCAGTAATCAGTTTCACTTGAATTGTGAGCATCTTGCATTCACTTTGTATTCCTAATACAACATAATACAAAACAAAATCAATACAAAACTTATTATTTATAACTAAGACTTGAATTATTAGTAAGACCTGGGTTCTCAAATTATTCCCTTGGTTGAAATAAATAGTGTGTGTGTGCATTTATTTCCCATTTCGCACAGCTGCAGGGTGAATAATGTGCAACATTCTAGGCTCTCTAGATTTGTGCAGCACAAGGTTGAACCAATAGATACATCGTTCAAATTTAAAACAAAACATTTTTATGGGCGCTTTCTGCTCACCAAATGGGAATAAATCCTTCTCAATGTGATAAACTATCGGTTACCTATTTCTACTCTGCTAGTAGACGTGAATTTAAAAATCAGGTTAAAAAATTATTTTAAAAATGTCTCTGAAAAAACATTTTTCTGACTAAATTTGTTTAACAGATGCCACTTGATTTGATGTTTATTTGATGTCTAAGTGACATTAAAACATTCAGTATTACCGGGAAACTCTAACTCTCTTTTTTTTGGTTGAAAAATGCATTCTTTTTATTACAGTTGAATCTAATCATATTGTCCTCTTAAAAAGGTGTGTGTAGATTTTACCTCAAGTTCAAGAGCAAATGGCTAATCAAAAGTAGGCACGAGGCTTTTTGATTTATTGATGTCTTTGACACTGGATTACAAACTGATGTCTACAGACTTCATCAGCCTACTGCCAGCAAGATTAGAGATAAAACATATTCAGCGCTGCTGCTTCTCTCCCTAGGAACCGGAGTCTTACAAAGCTTCACTGCAGAGTACTTAAACAAGTGACAAAGAACCCTTGGGTGACAGCAGAGAAACACAAGGCATCTCTATTGCCGTTCACTTGCACAATGAGCAAGAAGCATGCATGTGGGGGAGGTGTAATAGCGTGGCCGGTGTTCCTCTCTCAGGACTTGGACGGCTTGTGGTCATTAAGAGATCAATGTGTCTGTCAATCTGTCAATGGTACAGTCAATGCACGTGTCTCCAAACACAGCTTTGTGAGCATTTAAACTGCCACGATATTGTCAGCAGAAGGAACTTAACAGACAGCTGCTTAAGCTCTCGCTGCATTTGATTGGTTTAAACCTACACTGACTACAGCAGAAGTGGACGTGGAACTGACCGGCCTTGCCCCCCCCCCCAAAAAGCGTTTATGCTACACTCGTTATATTGCATTAGAAAGAAATGTCACAAGTGGCATTTAGGGGGAAAAAAAGGATGCTAAAAATATTTGCTGCAAACACTTGACAACCAGAAAATGCAGAAATACTTTTTTAAATGTACGCTTGTGGCAAAAGTGTCACGCGCGGGGATCTGTCAAGTTCAAAGCAGCGCGCATGAAATGAGGACAAGAAACAAGCGATGTAAAAAAGAATTAAAATAGATCTCATGGTCACAAATTAAGAATTTCTTCCCACAGCTGTGTGCCACAATTTGTTCCCTATTTTTTTTTCAAACATAATTCAACATACTAATTAATTCCCTCATCTTAATATAATGATGCCGTATCTTATACAACAAATTCTTACAACATGGCCAATATTAACATAAAAAGAGAGAAATAGTTATTGGTGCCAGGGCCAGCGTGAGCCTTTTAAGGCCCTAAGCGGGAATTTTTTTGGGGGGCCCCTCAGTGCCGCCAATATTTATTGTCAAAGCTTATTATTCATACAAATGTGTTGTAATGTTGCTTACATCATACTATTGTTTGCATGGTATGTTTTTACTCTTCTGTGATTTTTTTTATTGTAACAGTTGCGAACTTCAGGTCTTAGGTGTTAATTTACACTCAGCATGGGTTTGTTTCCCAAAAGCAACTATGGTCGCAAGCTCTGTATCAATAGAGTTTAATGGAAATAACGAGAACGACCATAGTTAGCTAACGATGGCCCTCCACCCTAAACACGCGACTGATTTAACCCTTTGATGCGCCGCGCTTTGGTTGGAGCTGAGAAAAACAAGCTCAGAAAAATAGATGCGGCCCTAAGTGGAAAAAATAAAATTACATTTTTACAGATTTCGTATATTTACCATTGCCCATCAACATACTATATCACAAATTAAATAAATAAAATAAAATGTCATTTCATGTAGGCTACTCTTTGGCGGCCCTCTGATGGCCTCGAGGTTCTAAGCAGCCACTTCCTTCGATTATGCCTTGGACCGGCTCTGATTGGTGCTCATTTTTGCATTGCAGCCACAATGTTCTCAAGTTAGTCAATCGATCATTTAAGGGCTTAATGTAGCTAACAGGGTTGTGAAATAGGTGTGCCTTTTAATTTAGTTCCTGAATTGGAATTACATAGATGCATAGATGATGCAAATATGCAATTTAAATTTGAATGTGAAGAGGCAGAATTAAAATGAATAACCAGATAGGTTTGAAATGTCACTGAGCGAGCCAGGACTAAAAACAAAAGTGCATGATGCCCCTGGCTTGTAATTAGTTGGCCGTTATTGTGAAATAATCCCCCTGATCCCCCTGCCGGGGTTTATTTCCAGATGATCACACCTGACCGTACATTATCCCCTACATCATTATAAGTGTATGGAGACCTCGACATACCAAAACATGAGCGGATAAGCCTGAACCAGCTTTCCGGGTTTCCACACACCACGCCGTGATCGGTTTAATCTGCGTTTGGCAGGGAGGCTGATTGCATCACGAGGGCAAGATCCCGTTCCCGACAAGACACTCAAAACAGATGTCTGGTTTTAATCAGGATGGCAGTAGTCATCACCACTAACAACTCACGCTACGGTACGAAGGCGAGAGAGAGATCCAGACGGATGCAAAAGGAGAATGAATGAATGCAGCAAGGAAATGATGGCTGTAGAGATACGGCTTAATGTTTCTCTGACACGATCACATTCACAGGGAGGTGTGAGAACGCAGCCGGCAGGGATGGGAACATATGCTGCTTCAGCACACTTATGAAGCTGGGTCTTAAAAGCCACTCTTTTGTTCTCAGCCTCACTCCTTTCTTTGAGCGTTCCTCTTTTTCCTCTGTCCTTGATTCTTACCAGTTATCTCTTTCCCTCTGTTCTCCTTAACCGTCTTTCTTTTCCTGCTCTGGACAGGGGAATTACTGGATTAGCATGGAGTGATCAATTGAGAGAGACTGAATCACGTTTGATGTTTAATCTGAAGATTTGGAGACTGTCATTGGTCATCATTACCACGGATATCTCACAGCAAGACAGAAAACGTGCGTGTGAGAGAATGTTTGGTGTAACCTGATTCAGTAACACTGTACTTTGAGGCCGGTTGCATTAATGTTAGTTAACGCAATAATTAAAGTGGCCTTGATTAATGGTCATTTCTACATGCACAAATACATTTGCATATTTTAATAGTAAGAATTAAGTTAACTTTAAATGATGCATTATGATCTAATTAGACTATGACTGAACAATATGCTATTTTTGTAAATTATAAATACATAAAATAAAAAAAAATTTAAAAAGTTGTTTTTTTTATTATGCATGTATGTATTGGTTGTATATGCTGTCTTAAAAAGTCTTCAGACTGTATCGTTGCGAATAGTGTTTCTCCTACAATTTATCGCCAAGCCCTACTGTGTAGCATACAATTGATATGTATGTTTAATTTTTCGTTAATAATAAATAATTTTTATATGCATTGTTAATTTTGCATATTAAGCTAAATTAAATAAAGATAACAATATAGTTAACATGAATGTTTACAATTCATTACATTTTAATTAATCCTAGTGTTAATTTTTTTATATATATATATATATATATATATATATTAAGATCAGTAAATGCTGTAAATTAATAATAACAATAATAACAATAATAATTTAAAATAAAAAGGTAGGCAAAATTAAAAACTATTTATTAAAATATTTATTAATATATATTAACAATATTTAAACTGGCTGTACATTAAAAAAAGTAAACAATACTGTTCATTGTTTGTTCATGGTGATTAATACATTCACTAATATTTACAAACAAAACATTATCGCGAATTTCCTTGCTTGATTTTCTTTCTCGGAGGGGTGTTTTTTTATTTGTGTACTCGAAAGCAGGAGAAAACGCTTCATTTAACAGCTTACACTACACATACAAACATATCTACCATTAAAGATGGCCATTTCCAAAAGGTCAAGTCCGCACAATCTTTTCCAGTTAAAAATAATACAATAAATCAATGGTCTGACATTTCCCTCCCGCTATACTTTATTTTCTATGTCCATATGTCTCAATTTCTCTTTGTCCAGAATTCCAGCCCCTCATTTCATCGCAAAACTTAATCGTTTAACATAAATCCTGCACCGCGTAGCGTGTTACCAAAATAGAGGCTTACTTTATCCGAACATAGCTACAAACCTGTGCCACAGCCTCGGTCCTGCGCAATTATTTAAAAACACACATTTGGAAATGCACAACCGAGCTATGAAACATGAATGAGCAATAAGAAACAGTCAGACATTGGAAACCATTTTTTCCAGAAAGAGAAGAAAAACAAGCTGACCCCCTCCCCGTCCAGTCCACAAATTGAGTTTCAATCTAAAACTTTTACATTTCAGGTCTTAGTGCTTTTTTAATATTTCAGAGAGGAGTTGTGGGTACTTTTGATAAAAGCACCATTTGATAATGCCGGATCACGTAGCACTCTAATAGATCTGCTCCCATAAATGATTTATAGAGTGCTCATTTTTAGTCCTCTCCTTTTAGCAGATAAAATAATAATAGTGGAATACATTATCTCGGGGCAGAGCGCGGGTCAGGAGCGGAATACAGAATATCGCCACCACAGGTGATAATGTGGATTTTGGGCATGCATGAATGCATGGGTGTGTGGTTGCATGTGTGTATGAGAGAAAGGGTAACAGAGGGAGAACCGAACAGAGCCACACGGAATGAGCCTGTAATGCAAGATTAAATCAAAAGAGAAGATGTGAAACATCTTTCTTGACTGACACTTCTGTTCTTCTAGTGTGTGGCCGTGCAATTGTCATTACCAATTAACCTGCATTCTCATATGAGGACATTATATTCGAGTGAATTTCCCCGAGACTATATCAAGTGCTATGTCGTGTGCAGAGCATATTCAGGCTTTTCAGAGATACAAAATGATTAGGCATGACCACTCCTCCCTCTTTGGTCTTCAAACATGGCTGAAGTTAATTTAGTGACAATATGAGAATATTCTGTAATCATTTAAATCTTGATAAATGTTACGAGGTTTCAAATCAAAATATAACTTTCTGTCACAAAACAGGATGATGATTTCATACGGGACTAAAAGCATGTTTGTTACGCGTTTTGGGAGACGAATGAATAAGAAAAAAATACATTTCAGTATTCTATAAAATATTAAATATAGTTATGAAAATCTAGTCAATTATTACTCCCATTATTCTTTTTTTATTACATGTTAATATGCAATGAGATGTCTGTAATAACATAGTTAAGAATTATCTTTAGCCTATACAAAATGTGGTAGAAAAAAATGTAAACTAAAAATGTATTGGTAATTTTTAATTTGATTGTTTTTGCCTGTACACGTTCATTCATGTCTTTTTATTTTTTACTTTTTATATTCACAATATCCTCAACCGAGAGCATAGCACTACTTATGGATGAATATCGCCTTTATTTATTTATTTTTATTATAACATTAATGTTATTTTATTATAACATTATTTGTAATGCTATAAACAATGTAAATCATTTTTTCCCTAAAACTTTTCTTCCATCTCTGCTTTGTTTTACCCAAAGAAATAGGTACCTTTTTACCTGCATCTCTCACCCTTCTCTCTCTCTCTCTCTCTCTCTCTCTCTCTCTCTCTCTCTCTCTCTGTTTAGCATTAATGCTGAGGAAAAAAGTGTCATTCCTATTTATAGGAGCTCACGGTGTCTGGCAGAAAGAAATGTTCTCTCTTTTCTGTCATGCTCCCTGCCGAAATGAAAACAAGAGGCAACAAAAGGACGAGGGCAGAAAATGCGTAGTAAAGAACGAGAGGATTGAGAGGTCTCATTTTGATATTAAAGCAAAGCTGTAGGTCACGGCACAGGCTCAAAGTGGCTCAGTCTATAAATTCTTCCATTTCAGTTTCAATTTGTTGTAGCGGTGGTACGCTTCACTGTAAGCTACGTCATCTGGACAGTGCATGACTTTACGAACAGATGCAATCAATTACTAGACATCCCAAAAAAATGGATCTGAGTGGGTGGAATTCATCCAAAAATTTTCTGGGTAGTGACTGTGTATGTGCAGTCTGTAATAGGAAGGCAGTGCGTGTTTTGGAGGGCTGTTTAAGCTTAAAGCGGTAAAAAAGGATGACCCATTTTTGTACTCAACATCGCAAATGATAGTACTGGAATAAAAGCGGCAGATCAAGCCCGCAATTATGGCTCATATCCGCATACACACGCGGTTAACTAGACATAAAATGTATTCACAATTACTATAAACGAAAGCTGTGAACAGAAATAAAGGTCATTATTAGTTGAGAGACCCAAGCGAAAAAAAATATAGGCTACTTAAATGTATTTGAAATACATTTTTTGTGTATACTGAAAATATATATAACATGTGCTACATTGGAAAAAATATTTTTGTGTTTAAATGTATGATAAAATCCAATTAACAATACACTGAAGTATAATTAATTGAGCTAAAGTGGGACTGTTTCAAGTAAACTTCAGATACACGTTAAATATCTTGCAGAGAGACCGTACTTATCCTTATTAATAGTGATATTAAAACACATTTTAGGCATAGTATTAAGAAATAGGCATTGTACAATAGAAAAAAACCCCAAAAAGTCTTAAGTGATACGTTAATAAATATGTCACTAGATTTGAAGTATAAATAAATGTATTTTAAATGCATTTTAGCATAGTCTTATTTCATACTAGCGGAAAAATATTTTTCTGCTGCTGAAAATTCAAAGAATTTAATTAATTTGCCTTGGACCGTTATTTTAAATCCATCTTCAATATCGAAACTAATGCCTTACTTTTGCTTAAGCATTTTTGAATAATGGCTTTCAAAATTGATCTCTAAACGTTTGATAGCATGAGTGAAAATGTATCATCAGTACCGTAGAAAGATTAAGGCTGCATTTATTTGATTAAAAAAACTATTCTGTGAAATAATATTACAATTGTTTTATATTTTATATATATATATATATATATATATATATATATATATATATATATATATATATATATATATATATATATATAAAATAAATGATCTGGTAGTTAAATATCTTGTCTTATTATTATCAATGTTAAAAAATAGTTTAACATGCTTACAATTTGTTTGGGCAATAAAATGTATAAGGTGGTGTATCTAAACTTCTTCATTTTCTCTTCTTGTTCTTTGCCTCTTTGGATCGTTTCATTTTTACATTTCATTAGTCTCCCCTCAATATACGTAAACACCCCCCCCAACCCCACAAACTATGACTGTGGGTGTCTTCTTTTCTAGTTGCAACAGTCTCTTGAGCAACAGAAAGTGGGACAGTTATGAAGAACTAATAGCCTGGCAGACTGCATGCACCCTCTTTTGCCTCAAGCCATTTCCTCTCAACATCTTTCTCCTTCTATCTCCCTCATTCTGTGATGCCACTGATTCTGCTCTCTTCCATATACAGTGCACTCCAATATGCCCATGAACACTCAATGATTGCTGGAACAGTGCAGAGAGAAACCATCTGTGCTGCTGCCACACTGAAGGAACTGTCTTTCCTATTGTTTCTCTTTCGTGCTCTCACATACTCAAAACGCTTGTGATGTGTCATATTCTGCAGTTCTGCGAGATGTGCGTATCCGCATCTAGACCAACGACTTCAGAATGTGATACCGTCTACAGACCCAAATGAATCAGAACAATGACCCTCATCATCAGAACGACATAATCAACATTAATTTCGCTAAGTGCTTTTACAATATACTTCTTCATTGTAAGCAGCTAAATACGACAGCAACGTAATTCTGTAAAGAACTTCAATAAAAATAGCTGTACATCTACATGTCATTACTGAACCAGACAGCGGTTGGAGATTAGATACATAGAATTTGATATGATATCAAAAGTACTTTTGACTTTTTTCTGCTTTTAGCCTACCCCAATCCGGGTTTTAAAATTAGATTAAAACAGAGGGGGGGAAAAGCAAAGCAGACAGCTTGAAATGATCTTTTTTCTGTGCATGCATTGTTAAACGGATAGTTCACGTAAAAAAAGGAAAATTATTTAGTCATGCATGTTCTGATTTTCTTTCTTCTGTTGGTTTACATACTTCATGTTGTACCAAATCTGTATATGTTTTCTTCTTCCGAAAATACATTCGGGTGAAGAATGAATATATTCAGATTGGACCAATCTGCAACTTATCGGCACCAACAAGTCTCTCATTACAGTATTATTAGACTGTCTGCTTAATATCTGCTGACTTTTTATTGTGATGATCTCCCAACAGACATTCTACTGACTATAAGTATCTTTATATGTAAGTATATGTATATGTATATATATACTTATTCTAATTCTAACCCTACCAGTTTACCAATACTCTACTAAAAATCTAGCAAGACTTAGATATGTAGGTGCATCATTACTTATAGTCAAAAGAATGTGTAAAATTAAGTGAAACCAAAAAGTCATACAATTCTAGAACTCCATCAAGGTGCATAAATGATAAGAACATTTTAATTTTGGAGACAATCCCTAAAGCAGGTGTATATGAGGCAATGGCCTAACAACCTAAAACAATTAGCAGGACATGCCCACCTTCTTTTACTGTGTGTGCAAAACCCCTTTTTCATTCACATTTCAAATAAAATCCAAACTTTTTCCATTACCAATACCAATGAATCACTCTTCAGAAGGTGCACAATACTAGAAGCTCACACAAGCAAATATGCATTGTTTGGTTCTGTGACTCACCGTCCAGCCACCTCCGTCCGTGCTCATATCACAGTAGACCTGAAAGCCGGCGGGATAATGAGTGGGAAAAACAGAGTAGATGCCATCTTCTCTCTGACCGCTAGCGTATATATCACTGCAGTCCCGTGGACGGGATCCTTGAAAGAGAGAAAGAGAGAGGGAGAAAGAGAGGGAGTCACAAAAAAACCGCAAACGCTAGATAACCGGATGGTTACAAGATAGCAAATGGCTAAACTAGGCCGAGGCTAATGTAATGACCAAAGGAATATTGCTATAGGTTAGCCAAGATAGTTTTGCACAGGGTTTTCCAAAGCAGCTGGTGCTTCTCAGTTTACTGGTCTCTGTTCCCAAAAGAGCGATCTTTTTCCCTGATTATAGAAAACACTCTCCCCTTCACTGGCACACACTTGCATACAAGTGTCTGCTCCATACTGAGGTTCATTACAATCCACACCTGTGGCTCCAGCAGACACATCAAGGCCTTAAAAGTAAAGTGGTAAAATGCTTTCAGACACATTAGGCCTGCCGAGAGCGCAATTTGAGCACAGCCACTTTCTTTCGGCTTCCAGCGACTCATCTAATGAGAATTCAGATCAGCAGGGGCACAGAAAGAAGACAATAGTTATGTGCGCTTTTTAAACACAGTTTTCCGTGAAATTGTCTGATGTTCTTTGGATTGAGAATCAATGAGTCAACCAGCGAGAGGAGGATCAGAGCCCCTCTGCTCCGGGGACCGAAGTGCTTGTGATTCTGAGCTGATGTCAGACTACACGAGCTGCATTTGAATCATTGTTCGCCAGACCACAGAACTTTCAAAGCCAATCACCAGAGCAAAAAATGCCATGTGACTAATCACCCTTGAGCAGCAGAAATAGTAACAGCACTATGCTACTACTAATTTGACTCCTTACTCATTAGCTGTCAAAAGCACGTTAAGCAAAAATACCATTTCGCGCTGCCACTTGTCGCTGTAATGTATTGAAATAATATCAATACATATGTTGCGTGCAACATAAATTAAATGGTTCTCGGAAGAGAAAGATGTCAACACAAATCTGGACTACTTGGGAGGAATAGAAAGATGGATGGATGCTTGGAAGCGCGAGGGACGTGTGAATTAACCAGAAAGCATACTACCATTAAAAAGTCTGGAGAAATAAATACTTTTATTCTGCAATGGTGCATTAAAAGAGACAGCAAATACATTGTTACCAACAAATCAAAGGCTGTTCTTTTTGTTTGATGAATATCATGGTTTTCTCTAAAATAATAAGCATTAACATTAATAATATTAAGAAATGAGCACCAAATTGGCATATTAGAATGATTTCTGAAGGATCAAATGACAGGTATAGAGTTATGGCTGCTGAAAATTCAGCTATAACATAAATAAAATATATTTGATATAGAAATATTTAGTGCTGTCAGTCAATTAAAACATTAACTAATTAATTACACATTTTGTAGATTAGATTAATCCTAAATTAATCCTACAAAAAAAACACAATTAATCCTACATTTTGAAATATACTTTTATATTGCAATAATTCCACATTGAATCTTTACATTCATTTTTTGACAACATAAAGAAAATGTATTTTTAATATTTGACTGGAATATGATTGGAGGCTGCTATCACCGCAATAATAATGTCTTTATAAAATTGTTTTTTCGCCTAATATTGAACTATAGTCATTCAACGTTACAGTACAATTGAGAACTATCAATTTTAATATTAATAGATTTTTAGTTTAAGTGAACTTAAAACAGTCTTTAAATAAATGTAATTTTTACCTGTGTCCTTCAGAGGAAATACTGTATAAAGAAATTCAAGTTATTAAACTCTAAATTCTAAATCAAAGCTACAAAAGTTATTCTTTTTTTCTTTTGTTCTTTGGTTAACAGACATCACAGCAGCTGAGTTATAAGTTTATTTAGCTGCTGTTTCTTTAAGAGCTGCCACTGCAGAACATGACACGGATCTGACAAGCATCTCTCTTTGCCTATTGTCGCTTCAGCTGAATCTCGTGTGTAAAATATTACATCCGTGCGCAGTTTCAAGGCAGCTTCATTTGGCTTTTCGGTAACTTCGTGACTTAACTGACCACCACATTGCATGCACAGTTCATTTTGTGCTCCGATGTGAAATAATACAGTCTGCAGCAATTGCACGGTATCATTTCCGTCCCGTTTGAGGTGGTTGTAATGTTCTGTGACGTCTTGTGAATAAACAAGTGACAGAAACAGCAGTTGTTCTGCCTCTGTGTTAATTTCATTACATATTTGTAATGCGTCAAACTAAAAAGCATAACCGTCTGCATTAACGCTGATTTTAACAGCACTAGTAATAAGAATATTTAAAAATGACTATTTTTGTGTAACCCCAAACTCTGAAATAGTGTATAGTGTCACAAACGAACAGACAGAGTGGAAAGACCCCAAACGTGCTAAATAAAGGAAATGATCAGACAGGCCTTACCATTAGCACAGCCTTTAAGACGGACTCCTCTGACTGGCGCCCTCTGCAGGTCAGCCTTCACCCTGGCCTTCAAACCTCCAGTTTCCTTCTGCATGGCATTTAGAGCATCGCTCACAGAGTTGACAACCTTCACCATGTTAATCTGGCTCTCGGACAGCAGCTGCAACACATACACAAACAAGAACTATTACACAGACAGCATGAGCTAACAAGGCAACTGGCCAGAAAAAGACTGCAGGCAACAGACATGTGCAGTAAAACAGATCAGCGTGGTGGATCTCAGCTTATGACATTCTGGGGTTTTTAGAGAAAAAATGTCATCATTTAGTCAACCCGTATTTTTTTCCTTCTACAGACTGCAAAAAACTATAATATGAAGATTACAGAAAATAAACATCTTACTGGCTTTTTTTGTGCTCAAAGTCAGTTATCTTCTAATGGATCCCATCTATATTTCGTCTTTACGATCTCAAGGTAAATCTGCAAGGTTTCATTACCCAAAAGCATATCAGCCATTGTCTACAGTATGCAAACTGTTCTATACGGAGATTTAGTTTAGTACTTGGACAGTAAAATGCTGAATTACAGCTCTGCAGCACAACAGAAAACTAATATTTTGCCAAGTGTAGATCTTTGTCGAATGGTTTTAACTTAAGGGGACTTGGTTCATTTCCTGGACATATATATGGCTTTGAACCCATGACGTGAGCTGCTTATTGTCCACTGAAAGTAAAAATCCCTTGTAGCCCACGAGAAGGCAAAATCAGTCTGGGAGACAGGTTCCATAAGGCTGGCTGTCATTTCAGCTCAAATGCTTGACATGCAATAGAGCTGTAAAGGTCTTTGTGCCAGATTTACGGTGTGATTTTCAGCTTGAGGCAGTGAGCTGAATCTGCTATTGCTTGTCTACCTAGAAATAAGACTATTGAAAGAAACACACACACTGACATGCGTATGTGTGTCTTTCACCCATAAACTTTAGAGATCTGACCCATTTTAGATGGAAAACCTGTGAGCGTTCCTGTGAGCTTGTGCTTGTTTCATTGTTTGTGAGGCGCATTCAACATAATGAATGAGTGTCCCATACGCGCCTGCAGCTTAACAATGTGTCCTGTACAGTGATCTTAAAAGGACAAAAAGTACACGTTTGAACAGGACACTGTCTATGCATGGTGCAATCGATGAGTTATGAACATAAACTATACTACTATCTCATACAAAAATATTTGCTCCTCATCCATAGATTTTAGGCAGTTTTTTGAAGAAATAAGACCAGGTAAAAATTAACTGATTAATTCAAATAATTGAATTTTCTGCTCTTTTGTGTGTGTTTTTATATATACATATATAATATATATATGTATATAACAATATATATATATATATATATATATATATATATATATATATATATATATATATATATATATATATATATATATATATATATATATATATATATATATATATATATATATATATATATACATATATATATATATATATATATATATATATATATATATATATATATATATATATATATAAAGTTCAGAAGAACGGTATTTAAAAAATAGGAATGTTCCATAGCATTTTAATTGTTTTTTTTCCCCATACTTTTGATTAACTTAACGCAACCTTGCTAAATAAAAGTCATTTCTTATAAAAAAATCATACGTTACTGATCGATTTGACCTGATGTCTATTTCTATGAATTCAGGAGTCAAATAAACACACGTTTCTGTCATGTGTCTCACGGGACAGGAAAACCGACAGGACCGTTACTAACACACTGCACCGCACCAAATGAGGTTCTCTGGAACCCGTGACTATTAGCGCACTGAACCCTACAGATCATGGTTGGTTTGACGCTTCAAACACTTGAACATGACGCAAACACACACACATGCCAGTGCACTTAACAGCCTTAAGCCCATAGGAGGTAACCTTTAGATAAAGGCCTTTTTCAGGGTTATGTCAGTGAGATGGTTGTAATACTGAGTCGATTGACAGTGCACAATTACTTCCTTTAATGGCAGGGTGTAAACAGAAAAGCAGCTGAAGCTAAAATGCCACTAGAGCTAAAATAGATTCATTCCTCACCAATATTTCTCACTTTTATAGGTGATGCCATTTACTCTTTGAGGGGGAGGTGGAGTTACACTCCGTCTGCGTGTGCATATCCCGCTGCTTCATGAAGCGTATGTGCTAAAATGCTATCATGTGTAACCCGTAACCTTACCTCAGTGCGCTATCAGAGCTGGTTTCCCCACAAATTAACAATTAAACTGGCATTACAATCTGCGACAAGGGAACTGTCTGTGTTTCATTTTTCATGCAAAGGGAGGTAATTACAGGTATAAGTGCCCTTAATTAATAAGGTTTGATAAATTTAGGGATGACAGGTTTTAACATGGTTGCTAGGGTAACCGCGCGGCCTCTTTTGCCTCTTTTTCTTCACTCTTCAGTTGCGGTTCAAGCCTGTGCTGAGTGTTGCTTTCTGTGCTCCTTTCCAGAATTCATAAATCCATCTATTCATTCAAACTGTATCAAAGCTCAACCCCCAAAAAAAGTATGAAACAGAAAGACCCCTCACAATTACACACACACACACACACACAAACACGCTCACACACAAACACGGGTCACCATTGCTGTCTAAAAGTCATCAGAAAACGAAGGATTATTTTCTATTCAGGGGGGATTTCGCTAACGCTTTTCTCTGTTGCACAGGTGTTTGGTAGTGATAAACAACTCTCTTTCACTCCTGCCCGCTGTGTGTGTGTTTGTCGGTGTGCATGCTCCTGCGTGTGTGTGCGTGTGTCTGTTTGACAGATTTGGTGTGTAGGAGCTTGTCAGTAACTCGTGGTTAGAGAGAGATGGTGTTAATCCTAAACCTTAAGTCTTCGTAATTCAGATTAAAGTCAGGCTTTAACTCGGTGGTAATTCACTTAACACTGAAAAACAGGCGGCATCTGCTGTTCCCCAGCCCTGAAACTGTAGTCTATAGAGAAAGAAGTGCTACAGCAGTTGCCATCTACTGTATCGATGTCCTCATATCAGCTTTCTACGTCCTCAGCTGGCAATAACACAGTGTATGTGACTATAACACTAGAACCGTGCATAATGCAGTCTGAGCACAATATGTTACAGGATGCCAATGTGAAAGCTGACACATGCCCTGGAGCGCCAAAAATAAATAAATAAATAAAAATACTTAATAAATCAAAATATATTGCAGATAAAAAAAACAGTGGAACTTTGACACACGGACAGTGAAACCAAATAAAGGTGTCTTACACAGACATATAAAAAAAACTGCTATGAATTAATTTAAGGAGGCTTAAACAGTGTTTTTCTTAGGTTAGGTGTATATTTAATATATCACTTCATATACACTATTGTTTAAAATGATTCAACGAAATAAATGCTATGACATATATTTCATATATAACATATATTTCGCGATCAAATAAATGCAGCCTCGATGAGAAAAACAAAATAAAAATCCTACCAACCCTAAACATTTTAATAGTTTATATCATATCATAAATAATTCAAATCAAAAATGATAAACGCAAAGCAACCAAATCTTCATAAATAAATTATTTTTATCGCCAGGCTGTTTTTGTCTAAAGACTCTAGTTTAATTAACTTCATTTAAATTCGACTCTAACATGATTTCATATTTAAAACACTGATTTCATTACACGATTTCTGCTAATAATGTCAGCATTAAACGTAAATGAACCTTTCCGTGGTATAGGTGATACACACGCAACTTTCGTTCCGATACACAAGGACTATTTCAGTAAACATTTATCTCCATTACTAACTTTCAGATTTCAAACTGGCTGGAGATGGTGATAAACAGCTTCCAATGGGTCCTACGTTGATGACAAAAGCATTTTGCAAATGAGCCACGGTTTGAAACAGCATAAAGTGTGAGAACAGACCAGCGGGGTGGCAATTGAACTGAGGTTCAGACTCAGGGAAACATAGCAAATGTTAACGCAGCATTATTCTCCCCGAAACATCATTTATTATAGATTCTGTCAATTTCCCAGAAGTTTAATGGTTTGATAAAAGCTGCTGCTGAGCTGAAGTCACACCTGCTCAGTTCTGCTCGTGTGGAGACTGTATTTTAACAGTAATTTCAGTTTTTTGGGTTACTGCACCTATAGCGGAACTGATAAAAAATTATTATTTTAAAAGAAATATTAATACAGTAGTAAAAACTATTACAAATAGCATTTAGATGTTGTCATTATTATATTCTTATTGTTAATATAGGTACGTATTGCTGTGTTTTTATTATGTTAAATATCCAGGGACTGTAAAGTTAATGCTTTACCATGTTGGCAATGTGCCCTACACCGAATCCAATCCTTAACCTGCCCGATAGTGTTAACGAACGCAAAACTGATATAATAACACATTTGTTGATGCAACCGTGTTATTTCGACTTCCTTTTATGCAGATTTGAACTGTTTTGTCAAACCGTAGTTACACGGGATTCAAAGTGCTCCTCTCCTCTCAAGTACATCTCTGTACTCCGTGAGCTACCGAACAAACCTACCGTCTGTGAAAAACCATAGATATGAAAGCTGGATACGTGTGATGCTAACATAAAAAAAGCATCAGCAAATCCCCACAGCATATTTATATTGTTTTAAAGTCACATGATATAAAAAAACGCTTTGTTAATAGAAACTCTGTAAATTGGTCTAAAAAGGAATAAAAGGCGTCAGAGTTTTACTGCCTCTAGAGTTCATTTATTTTGGAAACTGCAGTGATATGTACTTATTGGTAGATATTTTGTGTCTCGCTAAAAAGTGCGCCCAGGTACGTTTATCTCAGAAATGTGACCATGCATGCACCTCTGAAGATGCAGCTGTTCTGCATATTACCTGTATAAGTCTGCTCTGTTCAGTCTGCAGTGTATTCAGATCCTGTCCCAGGTTGCTTTGTCCTCTTCTGAGAGACTCATAGTCCATCTTCAGCTGTCCCGCGTGGGCAGACAGCTTAGCAACTTCCTCTGCCAAGTTGACCAATAGCGCTCGATCCTGACCTTTGACGGACTTGAGATCCGTATCGTGGTCGGTGAGCGAATGCAGCAAAGACGTCTGCACGCCTTCGAGCCGCAGGAAATTACTGTTATAATCAGGGCAGTTGGGGTCGATGAAGATATTGATGCGTGATCCATCACCCCTCTCGACTGTCACCAACGCATTGGCTTCGTCCTGGTTTGTGCTAATATGAGGGGGGCCGTCCGACATGGGCGGGGCCTGGTAGTGGTTCATGAGAAGAATGGTTCCCGTCACTGTGACTGCGAGCAGAACGGCCACGAAAAGCAGGATGGTACAAAGCAGATAGCTACAACTCATCCTCTGCAGACAGAGACAGAAGAAAAAAAAAAGACAGAGTTAAAGCCATCATAACATCATAATCATCATTACCATTTCTGCAGAACAGAAAGTGCTTTTTAAAGCCCGTCGGGGATAATACTGCAGTCTGACACAACTGCAGGAAAGACAAAGAAGGAGAGATGGAAGTGTTTCTCATCCCGCTCTCTTCTCTTTTCTCGACTTAGCATGAGAATCATCTGTTTGCTCCAATAATGCTCGTTTCGTTGTGACATGGTTCTTCTTTTCTTGCAAACACAGCTCTTTCTCAGCTCTTCTCTGTATATTATATGATGTGTAATCTCTGTAAACTAAGTTTGAGAAAATGGCTACAAAAATGTAAGGATGTATTTAATATGAAAAGTATTTAACTGACTTTCTATTGATTATATGGTAACACTTTATTTTACAGTCCTGTTCCTCATGTACATACAGTACTATATACTTATTGTAGTAATTACAATAACTAGGTACTCACCCTGAAACTTCCCCTAAACACACACTTTCCCATGTAACTTCATATTACCAGTATTTTCTCGGGTAAGTGCACTGAAAATACGTGTAAATACACATGAAGTGCTGCTGATTACAGAATTAGATATTAGTCAAACAGCAGCAATAAATGACTCTTTTTCATCTTTTAAGTTTTGTGAATATACACAGAAAGACCAGCCACTAGTCAGACGGATACACAACATTTGACCAATAGAACATTTCAGCTTTTATTAGTGTTTCAACACTGCGTCGACTGCAGACTCATTTTGTTTGCCTTAAAATGCACTAATTTACGTTATTTTTATTTACATGTAATGCGAGGATTCCCAAACCTTCCTGTTTTCTGAAAATCTTTTACCTAATATATTTACGTGAAGTAGGTATATTCAAGCATCCACTGAGACCTTAAAATAAATACTTCCAATGTCTTTTTTTGATTGATGTTATAATACAACAGAAGGCAAAATTATGCAATCTACTATAATGCACGGTAATCTTTCATATTTAAAGTTTGTATTTTTGTGCGTGTCTTCTATGAATGGAAATCAATGGAAGCGTTGGGTGAAGTTTGGTAATTTGGTAATCACGGGTTCTTCATGAGAGAAGTGCTTCTCAAAAATATTAATCTCAGAACCAGACATAAGAACCATGTTTGTGAGTGTGTGCTGTCAGTCTGCATTATCCATTCACTCCATTACCCATTTTGCGCAGTTAATAAACTCAGCTCTCCATCTCTGGTGCTCCCTTTAATGGGAAAAAATTAAACCATTTCAAGTACACCATCCAAACAAATGTGTGTGTGTGTGTGTCTGGACGTGTGTGCATGCATGCAAGGATGCATTGGCAGTGGAGGTGCGCTCTTGGTGTAAAATATGCAATTCCCAGAATAAGCGCGTGCACATATGTTCTCTTTTTTTTTCCCAAGCCTTCCGTTTCATAAATATGCTAAACAGCCACGCTGGCATTGGCCCATACTGATGGGTGGTTAATGGCTTGCTTTACGAGTGGGCTTTTACGACCGACTCCAGGAAAATAAAAAGATTTCGGGGAAGCACTTCAGTGAGCAGTTTACTCAGAGAGACCAGAGATCTTCCCTCCTCCGTCTCTGAGCGCTGGTGGAACATGTCGAGGCACTAGATGTGATGAGCTCCTGGTATGATTGAAATAAGATCAATCCACACGGAAATTGTTGCATGCATTTTGTTATTTACACTAGTCTATCCTTTACAGAATTAACTAAAAAAAATAGGGTTTACAAAATAATGCATTAATAAAAGGAAATGTATTGCTAACAATGAACAACAGTTAAATTATTTAAAAATATATTATTATTAATAATAATAATAATAATATGTTTTTAATATATACATAGAATAAAAAAAAATAAAAAAAATATTAAAAATGTTTTTGACATGTATTAACATTTTTATTGACTTTAGATTTAAAGTATTAAAAGTATTATTTAAATGCAGTTTTCAACAAATGTTTGCAATAAACTAGACACTGGCCATTCATTAAAATAGGTTTCCAGGTCTTTCATATTTCACTGATTTTCAAATGTATTCAAGCCAACTGTTCATACTAAAGGACAAATGTTATTTATTTAAAAGGTATGACTGATGCTCTTCAATTCTACATGTAATCCGATTGAACTCAATCCAGTCCTGCTCCTTGGACAGTTTCCTTTTCAACAGCCGTTTCGTCCAGATGAAAAACAGCTAAAACAGATTCATACGTCGAACTCTCCAAAGGTTGAAGGCGGCACTGATAACTGGACTATACAGCACGCTTTCTTGTCCACGTTCTGTTGCTGATTCTCTCCAGCTGAGCTTCAGTGGATTTATAGCTATTTTTGCTTGTTGTATTTTATTGAGCGAAGGCTGCAACAACTTCAGAACTGAGTATCTCTCAGAGTGTCTTTCTCTCTGTCCCTTTTCCAAACCTTTCTCACGCACAGACATATACACATGATATTCTAAACACAAACAACACCATAAATAGGCTACACTGAGCATTTCTATGTGCGAGGTCTGTTTTCTCCCACACACTGGTGCATTCACTTGAATTTTAATTTTAACGCCCAGACGGATGAAGGGTGTTTCTGCAACAAAAAAAGTGTTTTGCATAAAATATTCAGAAAGCAACGACACTTCAGTGGATATGAGATAGATGAATCCATAAGAGGCCTGACATACAGGAAAGAATATGATGAAATGCAGAATATAAGCCAAATGTATGTGTATGAGAGCGGTGTTTAGATGAATATGTAAATACTGTACACGCTCCGCACTTTCTTCTCAATAACAAACTGAACACAAAACAAAAGTGACGGCAGTTAAGAAAGCATCTGATCATAGCGATGTGGATATGTTTGAACTAGCTCTGCAATTAAGCCCTTCAGTCACATCATATATATTGGATTGATTTAGAGGAAGCCGCTTTATAGTATTTAACATGAAAAAAACAGTGCCAGCATCACTTTCAGTTCAAATTACAGCTTGATTTTCTGCTAATAAGCAGCTCTCCATTGTGGCGATAAGTAAAGCTAGCTAACGATAGACACTTTTACATTAGTGAATGCAATGAATAACAATAAGTCTTATCACTTACCTTTATTTTGCTCTATATCTATATGACTTACAAAAAATGTGTTACTTTCTCATTTACCATTGAAACAACTGTAAGAAAAAGTCTCTCTGTCATCTCATTTTGCATGCAAAATATAATTCTTTTACATTGTAAAGAATGTAATAACTGTAATTGCTCGATATAAATATAAGTAACATTATCAAAAGCTAATGTGTTACCCTTGTTTTAATTACTGGTTTTAGTAATTAAACTAAACTAATAATTAATTGTTATAATAATTAATGTATATATTAATACACACCCATGCATGAAAAATGTTATGTTTATATATATTAAATTATTATTATTATAGATAATAATAATTAAAAATCGTATCCAAATGTACTGTGTATATATATACTGTATATATATATATACACACAGTACACAAAAACGTCATTTTGGATACGATTTTTTAAAAAAGTTGCAAATTATATTATCAGCTATATATGTCATCATATTTAGTTTTTTTTGTAATTGTTTCAAAATTTGAAAACGTATAGTTCATTTTCAATTCATTTCGAATTCAGACCTTCAGTGTGGTCTCAGATGTTTGGACCCACTTTATATGCTCCGCTAGTTCCAGGAACTAATGATATGTCAAGCTTTAAGTTTAATGGTGTGAGAGATTGAAGCCCTTACCTTGGGCGGTGTTTGTCTGACTGTGTCTGAGTCTGACCAGCGATGTTTGAGCTGAGAAGAGTTGGGCACACACTCACAGAATGTCTGCATCAAACAAACAAACATAAAACTAAATGAAGTGTTGTTTTTTTGTTGCCATTTGGTGTGTGTTCGTGTGTGTGTGTATACAGCTTTTCTATACTTTCTATACTCCGTACTAGTTAAAAATGCTTATAAATCAGGTAAATCGTGCAATATAATGTTGTGCACAAGATTCTGTGATGGTTAGTTTCAGGATATAGGAAATCAAAATAGCCTAGATATACTGTAAAATCAATTAAACTTCTTTGCTACCTTGAGATGTATTTATTATATTGCATTATATTACTTTTTAAAAAAGCTTTGTATGTTTGTGTGTGCGTATGTGTGTTCTCTACATCATAAACCACGAAAAACAACAACAACATGCACTTGAATAAACTCAGCTGGCATGAGAATCATCCATTTGCTCTAATAAGGCCCCTTTAGTAACATAGTGCCTCTTATCTTGCAAACACATAAGGTCACATATACACTTTCATAAGCGACTCATCAGATTTTCTTTATAATGTCTCCGGCAATAACGGTGGACAATATTACATTAGCTTTCCGCTATATGGTAACAGAATCAGACCGCTGAAACATTAGGAAGGCCTGTCAGTGCTTTCTGTAAGATGGTCCTGTTTTCCAGTCACTCTTACAGATCTGCTTTGTTCAACCTTGATTGGTGCATGCTATTCCTAAAAAAACTGGCTGCCGTCACTCTAAAATAGAAATTTGGCTTTCTTAATTTTCTACCCTTCCCATTTAGCCACCTATAGACCCAACGTTTTATGATCAAATGTATTTCTAAATGATAAAATCCGATTTATGGTTTCAAATTTAGGTTTCAAATTGCCTGCAAATGAGGTTTCACGAAACTACTAAATATCTTCAGCTCATTCACAAGTTTGTGAAAGCAAAACATTGAATGCTGTTTACGCTTTCAAAAGTACAGTATAGCCCCAAGACATTATAGCTGTTACCATGAGAATAATGTGAACACTTTCCAATCTTTCTGCTGCTGTCATGATACATGCATGGATAACGTTGGTTACGAAGAGAGAAAGAGATTGACTGCTTGTTAAGATAATTTAGAGGTAGAAGCTTTAAACACATTCTGTCCTCCGTTTCAGACTAAGCTTGAATTACACCGGATAGCTGTGAGAGGAAGAAAGAAAGAGACAGAGGAAGCGATGAAACAGTGCATTCAGGTGGACAACAGAGAGACTGAGGAGATCACACCACCAAACTAACTTCAGAGCATTCCGACAGCCAAAACATTGCTTTTTCAGAAGTACTAACGCTAAGAGAGACAAAAAGACAAATAACGAGAGAATGAGAGCGAAACAGAAAGAAAAAAAAATTGACTTTATGAGTTTGTGGTGCTCATATTGTTGCAGTTTTCACCCAATAGATGAAGTGAAAAAAATTATAGGACATAATGTTTTTTATTGTGTCTAGAAACAAAATCGCCTGTTTATCTGGCAGGAACAGGTGGCACATAATGTACACAGCGTTATAGCATTACAATTTATTATTATTACGTGATTACACCGCAATAATTAGAAATTAGACTTTGGCTTTGGCACTGTATACATAAAACTGCCTCGCTGATGGGCTTTCAAAATTATTGTTATACTATAAATTTTTCATAAACTGCAGACTCACATTCACTTCCACATGATTAGCCGAATACCTTTTATTTTAATCAGTTGATAAACTTAAAAATTTACTATTGAGGACATAATGAATTGGTTAAAAGTGACAGATATAATGTCCAAATGTTAAAATAAATTCAGTTTGACCATTACAGGAACATCTCTTTCCAACCCTTCAGTTCACATAGCATTAACAAATGTAACACTAGAAGTAAAAATTCCAGAATTTGTTAATTTCTCAGCTATAGAGCTCCTGACAACCAACCACATCTCCATACCTCTCCAACATCCATCTTTTGCATATGTCGCACAGACACTCAAAACTGCTGCACACTAACCCATCTCACTACTTCAGCATCATTGTTGTTTTACAGTCATAGACACACCTTGAGGTTTTCACCAATCTCAACTAGGGCCATGACAAAGAAACAAAATTGCACATCGCAGAGATATCCCACAGTGAGGAAGACAAATGGATTTTTCAACCAGTGCTCCTCTTGTATATATCTCCGATTCATACATAGGAGAGTTTCCTGTGAATAATGCATGTAATAACATAAGAATCAATAGCATCTGACCACGAAGATGAACTCTCTATCACTTGCTTTATCTTTCTATCTCTTCTCTCAATTTCATTTGCTCCGGCTCACCCTTCCTTCCTCTATCCTCTCTTTGTACCTGCGTATTCCAAGCGAAAGACTGGAAAGGTTTTGCCAACATGGACCCCAAAGGGATAGTAAAACCTGAAATCACCTACACTGTACGGTCCACACGAGAAACACTTATTAAACATACTAAATGATGTTTTAATTAAACTCTAAACATGCAAAGAAGTTTGACTGAGGGGTAAGTTTAAGGGATATCATCGGTTTTGTATAAAAACAACAGAATTTAGTGGAAAGTCTCCACCACAATCGAAAAAACAAATGTGTACGGCTGTGTGCTCCTTCAACTCCAATCCACCCCAAATGCTATCGGGTGTGAAGTGATGTCCATTAAAAATACGAGACAGAAGGGCAAGCCAAGGACAGCATACACAAACACACATAAGAAGATCCACCAGTGAGACACTGGAGTGCAATCGAGGCCACAGGCACAGGAACTGATGCAACCCGAGGGGTACAAATGTGTAAACTGGATTGTCCTGTTTTTTTTGCACTCGATTTATTTACTTTGGAAGAAAAAGAGAAAATCCTCACTCCGTTATATAGGGACTTATTCGACGGGAATCTATTAAAAAGCCTGTGGATTTTGGATCAATGCAAGGCATAGTTTTGTCCATACAAGACGCTGTTATTGGAAATACGTAAGAAATTATTGGAAAACTGTAAACACTATGAAAGCGGTGGGACAAAGAGAATTATAGGTGTGTGTGTGTGTGAGATGTATTTTCTGTCTAAGGCTGCGTTTTAAATAATGAGCGCTTGATGCGGTTTCAAAATTGAGGTTAGCTTTGTGATCTTTAAACTGTTATGGCTCGAATTTTCCGTGGCAATTGCTGAATGACAGCTGGCCCCGAGCTGAACTGAGAGACTCAGACCTCACAAAGTACTCGCTAGACCGCAGCGGTGCATTCCAGCCCACTGAGATACCAATGATTTCCTGCTCATCGTATAATCACATCTAGTCATAATGCAGACAGTTAATGCTAATGACAATTTCACAAGGTCAGACGTAATATTTGCGAATGATACTGATATGATAAAGTAAACCAATTTGGACTGCAGCCCGCAACAGAACACTGGCTTGAGGTCCACCTCCTAGACATAATAACGTAATAGACAGCTGAATATAATTCAGAAATTTAGAAAACTGTTTTTTGATTGAGCTACTTGATTGAAACATGATGTTTCAAAATGAAAACAATAATAACACAAACTATTTTTTTTTATCAGTTAGCTAGATTATGGCTGACTTGCTGAATGTCTTCTTCCTAGCCACCTCTTCACTTAAAGGGAAATGAAATCCCATTATAATATATATATATATATATATATATATATATATATATATATATATATATATATATATATATATATATATATATATATTTGATACTTTTGATACAAAATTCTTTTATCTTTTGCTAAAGCAAGACAGTCGCAAAGGTTTGAAACTAAATCCATTTAATTCTCAGGCTTGCAGGGATGACAAAAGTACATTGGATACTTTTGCCAAAAAAACTGTTGTAAGTCAGCAAATGGACTACCTGTTTTTTTCATAGACATGACCTGGTAGCTATGTGCTCTGACAAGATTTTGCAGTCACTTCCCCGAGCTGCTTCAGTCATCTTTTTCAGTACCGCTGCTTCTAAACTGTCCAATTAGATTTTAAATTAATGCAAATTAAAGTAGGTTTCGTGTTTAAGATGCATTTTATGAAAAGTATCAGGCAAACATTGTAAGAAAACAGCATCTATGGTATCTCCGGTGTCATGATGACTAATGCGAACGACTGCCGAGTTCAAAAGTCTCTGTGTAGCCCACACAAAACACTTAACATGCAATTACTCCAGCAATAAACCTAAAAAGCCATAAAATGCTTCCAAGGAGGCAATTGCTTGAATAAATGGCTCAAAACCCTTGACACCAAATACATAATCCCCAACTTCAGCACAAAAGCACATAGTCTTTGGTACAGAAAATACAGTCAAGGGAAAACACACAAAGCCATGCTCTCTGAATACGAGTGGAGTGAGAAAAGAGGCTTTCACACTTTCAAGTGAACAACAAAGCTTAATTGTCACCTTAAATTTCAATATTGTAGCTTTCATGCATGTTCTTTTCTCACCCATCTGTCATTCTTCTCTACCACTCACCCATCCATCACAGCTTACTTTCTCTCTCTCACCAACACTGAGCATCAGAGAAGATGCCTACCTAGCAGTGGGTGGATAAGAGAACTCTTGTGTGTGCGTTTTAGAGTAGCTACTAACCTCCAAAGCTGTGCATTGATTCACATGCCATCAGAAACTCTTTTCAGGGCAATGCGGGTGGCTAGGCCTCTCCAGAGCCAATTGCAAGGCAGGGATTTTGGAGTATATTACCGTATCACATCACTAAAAATAAAATAACCTCATTGCGTCATCCATTAAATGTAGGTCTCTTGAAGAAAAATAGCTGGACCAGGACAACAGACCTTAATGGTCTCATATTTTTTTTCAACAGCTGCAAGGTAGTGATTATGGAGATTGTGGTTAAAGCTTCTAAATAATCGAAATATTCTCTCTCTCTCTCTCTCTCTCGCTCAAGAGGGTGTCATATTTGGGAACGGTGAGTAATTCAGCCTCTCGGTTGTTTAACAATGCAATTGATAATTTGTGGCGTAACAAAAACTATAATTGAATGCATGCTCACACTTTGTTTTCAAACATCCCTACAATAGTCTCTTATCCCTTTGACACAAATCGGTTTTTACCAATTCAATATACCACAAGCACATGCACCAAAAAAACTGCCATTTCCTGTTTGAAAACAGCGAAACATTTCTCAGTGTTCACACCATTGCTTAATGCCAGCGACAATACAACAAAACGAGCAGTTGCACATTGCTAATTGTGTCTGTGAAAACGTAATTATTTAACTTGTTTTTAAATGTCATCACTGTACAGGTGGAGCTCTGTTGCACAATGCTATAATAAGATGAGCGCTTTTACAGGTTTAAAAAAAAAAAAAAACATGGCACACAACATATGATGGTTGAGCTACATTTGAGCTTAATTGGGTTGTTTGCTGTAATTTTCCTCCCTATCCTTTCCGCAGGTGTTTGCAACTTTTATCTATTTGCGCACATGTGAAAGGAAAAAGCTGTGTTTTGCAAATCACATTTTGTTATCAAAACAACAAAAAATATATATTTAGTGAATACGGTATTCAAACTATTTCATTAAAATACTCTTATTTGCCTTAATGAACGAAATGGGTGGCCTGCTTCACATGCGCAATAATAATTTGATGACGAAAAACTAGTAAAGCATCAAATCCTGCATTCATCAGCCAATCTTTTTCAAAACACTAGTTTCAGTTCAGTTTCTTAATTTGATAGGGGTTGCTTGCATGATGAGCTGTTTTTAAAAAAAACATTAATTTATAATAAAAATAATAATACTGAGGAATCTTGTAAAGACAGAACATGACATTTTTCATGCATAAAAGATGAGATCAAAAAAATGTAGAATATAATATTTATTTTTAAGCTTAAACTGATTACATTTTAGAAAGCCATGCAAAGTTAAGATTTATAGGCAGACAGCCATGCATTAGATGGATCTATATTGTCTATAGTGCCTCAAACCTTTTTGCATCTTCAATTCACAGTTACCCATAGGTCCAGTGTGAACAAGGCATGCAGGGAAAAGGACATCTTCCCACTAAGTGACTTGAGTGAAGAGATAAACACTGCGCTAAAGGAACTTACAAAGCGATACGTATTTGCTAAAAAGATTGTTTTGTATCAAGGGAAACAAATTTGTCTGGTAATAAATGTCCAACGTGAATGTTTGTAATTAATACTCAATGTGGTTCTGGGAGTTGACACGGTTTGTATTTGTTTAGACAACATGACTGGACTGAAATTGCTGTTGACACTTAAACAAGCCCCGGTAGACTTTTAGGCTAAAGCTAAATTTAAGCCCACAAATCTGATACGACTTGGCAGGGTGGCATTCTCACAATGTCAGTATAGGTTAAAATAATACTTTCAAGCGATGTGCACGCCTTGTTAAACTATCACCCTGTCAGTGCTGACAAGCCACCTGTACGATTCACCTGTTACCTCGGAGACAATTAAATACACTTTCATGTATAAATATACTTTTTCAAAACATGAGATTCTGTGTGTTTTACTTAAGAAAGTCATACACTTTAAAAAAAAAAAAAAAAAAACATGAGGGTAAGCAAATAATTTGAAAAGATTTACATTTCTCGGTGAACTTTTGACCTCTGCATTATTGGCCAGAGAAAATGTAAATTTTTCATAATGCCGCAGTAACGATGAGCTATGAATCTTATAAAAACACAACAGCATTTTCGGTGGCTGTTATTACATAGTTTGTTTCACTAATGAGCTTAAACCTCCTCTTTGCTAAAATGCTAAAATGTCTTGCAAATCCAACAACGATCATCTACAATTTATGCAAACCTCATTCTGAGCCTGTTTAAAGCGAGTTAGCCCAAAATGCATTATTACCTTGTGGCAATTATCGCCATCTATTCAGAATGTTTCAAAATTAAACTTTAACAAGAGCTGCTCTAATTTAGTGAATTACTCAGAAGAGCTAATGATAAAATTGCCATTCGGCTTTCCTTGCCTCTAATTGGGCTCATTTAAAAGCCTGACAGTATCTCCACAGTGGCTTTAATGTAGAGCACCTTTAAAGCACACTTCATTTGCTGCTATTGCTGAGGCCTTGTGCATTTAAATTGGCCTTACATATCCATTATTACAGCACTGGTTTTAAAAACCTTTAAATTGCAAAACAGCATTATATAATACCAATGCATTAATCATTTAAAATCATCACTTTGATGGCAGTTTTTGACAGGTAGGCAACAATCCAAATCATTTTCTCTCTAAGGGTTTTGATCACCTGTTTGTGTATTTCTCTATACGTCTTAGCTTAAATTTTGAGTGACAGATCTCCAAACCTATCAATCACCGTAGCACTCAGCCATATCTGAGACACATAGACTCATTATAAAGTACACCTGTGGCCCAGAGTCATTCAGATGGAGAAAGTCATTATGTTCCTCAAATACTGCTTCAGGTCTGCACCAAACTTTTGCTCAGTCAGCGCAAGAATACTGCAGACGAATGGATTTGTGCTCACTGTTTAAAATATGATTCTCATTGTATCGTGTGACATTGGTTTTATTATGCATAGTGAAAGCATGAAGGGGAACAGTGATAGTTATTCTACCCGAATGCAGAGAAAGGTTTTCTTGCGCTATAAAAATATCTCATAGAAGCCATTTATTTTGGTTCTCTATCTCTCTGTTTTCACAGGGCTTATGTGCTCGGGTTGGATACTGTCTGCAATGTTGTGTCGGTATTAAAATTCCAAATTAAACAAATAATTACAGTATTGTAATTTTGTAATTGTAAATGAAGTCTCTTATGCTCACCAAGGCTGCATTAATTTAATCAAAAATACAGTGAAACTGTTTTAAATTCAATATATATATATATTATAATGCAATTTGTAAAGGTAAAGCTGAATTTTAAGGAGTAATTTCTCCAGTCTTTAGTGTTAAAAGTTTAACTTTAAGACATGACAAAGGCCATCTAAAGGTACAAAATAGTAGGGATGCACTAATGTCTATCAACTGAAAGTATTCAGTCGAAAAACTGCAAAAAGAGAAAATTTTACCAAACAATGGCGTGACGCGATCAAATAGAGGCGAGCACTAATGCAGCAAATGTTTGCAATGTGGAAGCATTTAAAACTGTCGGAGAAAGCGCTGACAGCGAGAGACTGTTTAGTACTGCAATGCATGTCTTTGATGAGAAGAGGAATGGCAGTTGTTGCTGGTTACAGTATGATGATTGAAATCACGAAATGGCCTTTAAGCTGGGGTTTGTATTTTTTTTTAAAAACGTTTTAGTGCTGGGCCGAGTACCAAAAAAGAAACTTGTAGCTGATCAGCAAAGGGATGTGTCTACTATAGATATTAGTCAAGAAAAGGCACATTTGGCACATTGTTTCATTTTGTTTGGCTTTGGCCAAGAATTTTCATTTCGGTGCGATCCGAACAAAATAGGGGAAATAAGCATGGGTGATTAAAACAGTAGTGGCAAAATAAAAACATCTGGTATCATCCAATAACCAATATGGTGCTGGAGTGTCTTGTAATAAAAGTTTAACAAAGTTAAATGGCTTTTTGAAAGTAGATTCCAAGGGACGAGATTACCGCGCCACATGAGCCAATCGTAATTGTGGCGTCCGCCAACAGTTCTCTAACAGTTAGAATATCAATAACAGAAATAAAAACAACAAAAACAACCACGACCAAACTGTCATGAAGAAAGCAATGAAAAACAGGTTGCCTGAAAACTACAGCTAACGCGGATACACACGCGGGAATGACTTTAGAGTCTAAATGGACCTGCATCTCTACAGTCCACTTACAGTACCTACACTTCAACCGATCTCACTTGCCCTCAGTATTTTCAACACCACTAATGTTGGTCCCGCTTTCATTGATTTATACAAGCTGGAAAACGAGAGGGAGCGTATATAAAATGGCTTTATAAACAGCAGATTGTTTTTCGGGGATTAGTTCGAGAGCAAAAACCCACAGTGCTTCATGGTTTCCGGTACAGCCACCTTCCTTAATCCTTGATTCTTTGCATTTAAGCAGTTACTGGTCATAAACTCGCATGTTTTATTTATCTAATCCGCTGGCCTCTCTCCCAACGTCTCTTATCTGCCTCTCTCACCTCATTCCATCCCCTCTGCACTGCCTTAAAATGAGGCAATCTTGCCGCTATCCATTCTCAGCTCTTCTGATTGATTTGACATGTAAATAATTTAGCATTTGAATAACTTCTTAAATTCATTTATTAATCCGCCCCCCTCTCTCCTTCCCTCCCTGCCTCCCTCCTTCCTTCGTTCCATCTCTTCTCTCCCCTCCCCCAAATGTTGTGCAGAGGAATTGATCTGTGTTCGCTAGATTGAGTTTAGATGCAGTGTAAATAATTCATGCGCTGGATTACTGTTACCGTGGGCCTGGATCTTTAGTGTGGAACCTGCAATGTGCGTCTCTTTCTCACTCCTTCGCTTTTCGAATCTTTTACTCAATCTGTCAGTTTATTGGTTTTTCAAAAACGGTGTGTGAAACTATCGCCATTAGCAACCCTAATAGCTGCCGCCCCCGAGCAGTCATCATCTGACAGACTGTTTGTGTGTGTGTCTGCGCGCTGAGGTCCTCAAGATGCGAGATGTGGTTACAGACTGGTAAATCTCGAGAAGGTGAACTGTCTCTTGCTCTTTTTCCCCTCCTTTAATCTCTATCGCTTGGCTGTAATTAGTTCAGTGATTAACCTTGACATTCCTGATCACATCATTCCGCCTTAATGATGCTATTACCACTCAGTGTTAAATCAACTCACACATCCGCATCTCAATATACCGCACACATAAGCATAAACATATACAAACACGGAGCAGAAGAGCAAAATCATGCACAACCTAATGCACGAACGCCAAATTAGAGTATGACTTCAGAAGTTTACCAAGACCTAGAAGTCTCACACAATTGACTTGATGCTTGATACCTGATTCCAAAAGTCTGACCTATTATGCAAAATTCGCTTTTACATATATGTGTACACAGCCACCATATAATGATGCTCCTTTTGTTAATCCTCATAAATCATGAGCAGTGTCTCAGAGCAAGCCAATCACAGAGTCATATTTTACAAGCCCCGCCCACACCTGTTGATAAACACTGCCGTATTCTGGAAAAGGAGGCAGGGAGCAGCAGCTTATCTGCATTTAAAGAGACATGCATGAAAACGTATCATTTTTCAAAATTATATAACAAATTAGCTGCGAGGTATTTTGAGCTAAAACTTCACAGACACATTCTGGGGACACCTAAGACTTATTACAATTTACATTGTAGAATAGGTTCCCTTTAAAAACACGTGATCAGGTTTTTTAGTGAATTAGGCTTAAGAGCAGGAAGAAAAAATTATCAGTGTATAACTTTTCTACAAATTACACTATATGGAACACTTGAGTTGGCAGCCAACAGGTTCTGTATTTATATAAAACCGATTTATTAGAAGATTTAGATTTATTCAGTATTAAACTACTAAATTTCGAAATATCTAAACTGAATAACTGAGCGTTCTATCAACAGCCACACAGTTAACATTTTGACTCATTGCATGAATATACACTATTCAGTTTTCTAGCGAGGCTGCAAGTTACTTCAACTGCACTCCTGAAAGCACTCCTGTAAAAAAAATGATTTTTGAACTTTTTTTTTGTGATGCATTGAGTTTTCACAACAACTACAGTCTTATCATTTTTCTCACTAACTCCACTTCTTTAGGCAATCTGATTTTTATTCATTAATGCAAAATGTCCCGCTCAGCGGAAACATTCTTAGTATTCGTTCTTAAATATAGAGAGTGAACAGGAGCAAACAAAGTGAGAATTACAGTTTTACTGTACTTGTAAAAGAGGTACTTACACGTAAAAACCAAACACACGTACACCTGCATAACAGTGTCCATCTACCTCAATATGTAACTGAGCAATGCCGAGCAACTAATAACGAATAGTGATAATATATCCACGTTAGGTCAACAAACAACAACAGTAGTACACTGTTGCATAGTTTATTCATTGAACAAAATTGATTGTCCGGACTTTGCTTGAATAGTAAGGATGACATTTCGGAGAATAATGTTGGGTACGTATTCTTAGGATTAATAATGCATAAAGAATATGTGATTACAATTTATATACTGAAAACAAAATCTAGGATAGAAATAGGCAACTCTGAAAACTCTGAAACGGCTTTTAACTCTGGGTTATGAAACTTTGATCCACATAAGAAAACACTGATTTGTGAAGCTAAAATGTAAAAGGGAGCTGTTTAGCAACAAACAACCAATCATTAAATATTCATGCATTATGTAGTCAATGAAAATGTCACATGATATCACTGTGTTTAGCTCTTACTTTTGTTGTTGTCACTGGTTAGTCAACGTGTAACAACACTGATAATACCGGTATCACCGTCAGTTGAGTTTTCCGTCTTTTCCTCACTTTCCGTCGGTTTCTAAATTGCCGGTAATCACAGTATGTATTTTACGTTTGCTTTTAGATAGTTTCAATTTTCTCCCTTTCCCTCACTTTTAAATAGCCTAGTTTAAAAAAAGAACAGTGCGCATATCGCTTTTACTTTTACATTTCAACATCAATTGCTACAATAAAATACAATAAAATACAACTTAGAACTTTCATGAACAAAATTATATTAAAAAAATACATATATGCTATATGACTAATATAAAATAACGAGTAACTTACAAATCAAAACAAAAAATCGGTAGCCTAAAGAATAAGGAAAAAATAATTATGTAAAACGAGTAAGAAAATAAGGAGGCATGGACAGCATACACTTTGATGTAAAATAATTAAAAAAACGTTTTAAATAAAACAAAAATCAGCAAAAACAGTGGAACAAAGTAAATAAGAAATGAGTTTTTTGACTTCCAATATCACTTAGACTGATGACAGGCTTTTAAAATTAAAAAATATTAACAGGTGCTTTTGAAACTATTCCGACTTTTGTCAGCTCGACTCACTCTCCTCATGTCATAAATTAAATCTGATCTGTGTGCTCTGTTCTTTCGGCACTCTGCATTGAACATTCAGTTATCTGTTCTCTCGTAGAACAAAATCATTTTTATTATTAAAAAAAATTATAATGACAACGGGGCCCGATGTCACGGTGGACAGGTGACGGAAACGTAGTTGCGGTGCACATCACTAAAATACTACTATTTTCACTTAGTGTACATAGCCTCTATCGCAAATAGACTGGTAATGTGCCTTATTCAGTGTTACTAAACTAATAAATACACATATATATAGATATATACAGTGTCTTGATTCAGACTAAAAAAGTTAGCATGGTGACACACTATTATGCTGTGGGTTAACAATTTTTAGAAAAACCTAATAGATTGTATTATTTGTGTTTAAGCCACTTATAATGTAATAAGTGTGCAAATGTTGTTTGACCGAATGCACAGGAAACATGTTAAATGACCAGCTCTGAAGTTTAACCAGAAAACCACTGGCTGTACATCCTCCACCCCCAATCCTTATTTGCTTTCTCTTCCTCTCACTCTTTTTAAGAAGATTAGCACTTTTGTTGTTAATGAATGATTCAGCGGCTGCGCTGTATTAATTACTTTCCTATCATTACTGTTCAGGAGAACTTCTCAGCCACCAAAGTGTACTCTGGGTGGCTGAGTTGTGTATGTATGTGTGTTTACGTGTTCATTGAAACAACAACAATAATAACAACAACAACAACAAAACATCAAATCATCAGTCGATGAAGATTCTTAATGCATTAGCAAGAACAGACTCTTTGATGAGTTTAATATATGACCGGCGTAAGGAGATACAAAAGCAAATGTATCAAAGCACATATTTCAAATCTTACATGAAAGCTGTGGTCCTACAAGTAAGGACCATCTTAAAATATGCGTAAATACAAAAAGCATAGAATTTTGTAATCGTACACTGTACAGTGGTTTCTAAAAGTTTGGAAATGCATCAGCATATTTTTTTATTACACGATCACGCTTTTTTTGCAGCTGTGATGCTTAATAACTGTATTCAGTTTGGCCCGAGTTCAGTTTTTTTAATCATTATAGAAAAAACACACCTATACTGCCAATTAAATTTGGACACAACAGACCCATCAGAACACAGTTGGGAGATGAGATGCTCTAAACATAGCTCTAGTATTTTTTTATGTTCTAATGTTTGCATATGTTGCACTTAGTCAACTCAAATTCAATCCAAAATAATTAAGATTTTATGCAGACTTCTCCTGGGATGTTTCCACATTTTGACGGGCACTGTACGTGGGGAGGTAAAATGATAAGAACGTAGTTTTATACGATAGAAAAAGTGCTCCTGAATGTAGTGAGTCATGTAGAAATCCGCAAAATGAGTGCATCCACCAAAAAAAAATAAAAATAAAATAAGCCACTTACATAGTTTCTCATCTGCGTAATAAGTGCACTTCAACACGCTTAACCCATAACCGTGATTTATGACTCAGCCTAAATTTATGAACATTTCACTACAGATGTTTATGATTACTATAAGCGCAGCGTGGAATGCCATTTTATAATCTTTTCAGAAAATGAACAATGGCTAATGGCTTGAGGCTATTGTCAGATGTGGCACCGAACGTGTAACAGGAACCGGAGAGAAAACAAGTACGAAAGCAGCACTAAGAGAGTTCCATCAGGGTGCAAAGCCACAATAGTCTGCACAGAATGGCCAAGGCAGATTTCTATCCTTCACTGAAGTGCTCTTTGGTGATGCGTGTAGCTCACAATTCCTATATATACAATAAAGAACGCATTAACATGGGGAAGGATGGATGAGAAAGTGAGACGATGTCAAGGGAAAGGCAGGACAGGGAAAATAAAAGAAAGAAAACGATCGTGGCCCCCTAGGCCTCTATTGACAAAAATGTCAGTGCTTGACCTGATGGAGGGAAAAGAAGTAGGAGACTGACTGACAGGGTGAGGCAGGGTAAGAGACAGATGGTGAGAGAGAGAGAGAGAGAGGGAGAAAGAGAGCAGAGGAGAAAATGATAGACAAGAGGAGAATAAGAAAATGAGAAAGGCAAGTGGGGGGAAAAAAATAAATAAATATTCACAAGGACACGTATAGAGAGAATACTCAGCCACACACAGTTAAAGGATGTCGGGCAAATTCAAGAGATGTTACTGTTTCGGTTCATGCATAAACAGGGAATTTGTTGCAACAGCAAGCCGTGCTGCAGAATGCTAATTTCATGTAAAACAAAACACAATCGATGTGTGTGTGTATGTGTGTGTTTGCCTTACAGCGTATCCTAAAGCTAACAGGAATCCCCAGAACTCCCTTCAGGTCCAACCTGACATCCCTCTCATCTCTTGATGTCTCCGTCTCCTCCCGTCTTCCCATACAGGGAGAAAGCATTAGTCATTCATAGCTCAATCTGTGAATGGGTGGTGAGATTCGTCGCTGCTCTTCACCTTTTAGCTTTATTTTTAGCTTGCCGTAATTGTCTCCTTCGTTACAATTGTACGGCGCGTCCTATAATGTTTGCAAACCTGCACGTACTGCTAATGGTCACTGTATTATTAATTGGAGGTTTATTAATAGTCAGTCTAGTTTGCATGGTGCAGTTGTCTTGCGCATTTGCTGATCTTTAGTTCGGGGGTTTTTGAACCATAACAGCAACCTCGCCAACAGGGATGGTTTAAAAATCCTTGCAATAGTTAATTCCAGGATCATTATTTTTTAGTGTTTTGTGACATCTACAACAGACACCAAGAAATGTATCCATCTAACCACCTTTTAGCAATAATATTATCCTGAGATAAATACTGTAGCCGATATTTCAATTCAAACTTTCTCCTAAAGGGGGAGACCTTTTAAGGGTAAGCTGTCATTGTGCCATATAAGGTAGTATGCATAAGCCTATGAGTCAAAATCTACTGTGTGTGTGTGTGTGTGTGTGTGTGTGTGTGTGTGTGTGTTTGTTAGTAGTACCAGTTTAGTGGTTATGACGGTTTTAAACACAAAGTTACTTCATAAATTCTGTCCTCCACATTCAGATTCAACAGGTTCTGTCCGTGGTTCTGAAAGTGACACATGGCATGTAGATGTTACTGTCCATGGTGCTGATTTTTGAAACTGACAGGCATGTATATAATATTTTAAGCGTGCGTTTGAGTAGATTTTACAGAATCTTTATTTTCTCACAAAATCCCCACACTGGGAAAAAAATGGCAACTTGCGACATTAATGATCAAATGTTCACTTTACCATTATTTTTCTAACTAACTTTCGGCTAAGGCAAACAAGACCGATTTACAGAAAAACAGTAACTTACAGTAAATAGTTTAAAATGCATGTATGGAGGCCGGTGTGGACTGCTGTCAGCAAAACTGCACTCAATCAATTCCACTCCACCACTGCATTTGTGTGTGTGTGTGTGTGTGTGTGTGTGTGTGTGTGTGTGTGTGCCCTGGGAAAATCCTACCTTATTGAATAAAAACTATATCTTTGCCAAACTCAAATGTCAAAAGCTTAAAATACATCCCAATTTTATTTTTGCCATTTCAGTTGACGCAAACTCTTAAATGTCTCCTGTTACTTCTTGACAACATTTAAGCCTGTACAATCTATACGATTAAAAGAAAAGAAAAAAAAAAACACTTACTGCACTGTCTACTCTCTCTCCCCCTACAGTGTGTGTAGTTGACCGTGTGATGGTGTGGGTGTGTACTCAAGCCTTAAGTATTTATCTATGTGTTGGTTTTGATGTTTGCGTTTTCGCTGTATCTGAACGCGCGCGCGTTTTAAGGGTCCTCTACCCACGTCGCTGACGAACCCAAAGTCAAAACTGAACGCAGATCATAAATCATACTGTCCATTAAAACACGCGTTCCCCATAAACCAGTTTAACATACTTATAACACATACATGCGTTTGCCTCATTCCCTCTAACCTTGGCTGCGTTCTGGGGAACCCACTTAAGAGCCTCTGTGGCTTCTCTATACTCTACTATATATATATGGCACAGCCAAAAAACTAAATATTAATCTAATATTAAAATCCCGGTCCCTCCTCTCCCACCGTACCACCACATCACTTAATGCCGAATCCACAGACCAGCTGCATTTCGCACGCCTGGTGCCCTTTTCTTTGGCTACCGCATAACCGTGCAAACAAAATAGCCACTTTTCTGCCGCGATCATGATCTACGGGCGCGCTTATGCGGAGTGACAGGAACAAGCCGCGCTCAACTCAATGTGCTATTCTCTCTGTGTACCCACACACACACACACACACACACGCGCGCGCGCGCGCGCACACACAGATGAGTAGCTACTGCGTCTCACCCTAAAACTACATTCACTGTATTTCACGGAGTGTGAGCGAGCGGGGGACGCACCTGATTCTTGCCCCGCTGTCCGTCTTCGAGTTCCGGTGAGCTGTTCATGATTCCCCATCGATCATTGAGCATTCTCCGGAGAAGAACAAACCTTGAACCGCCTGTCAGTTACAGGCGGCGGTGGTGGTGGTGGTGGGGGGAGGAGAGGCAAGACACTTTGTCGTTCAGTCGTTTTCCAGATCAGTTATTCCACGGAAATATACAAATAACCTTAGGAGGGGGAAGAAGAAAAGGAGAGTGAGGAGAGTGCGTGAGATCGAGAAGACACCGATCTAGCCTCTACTCCGGGACCACGCTGACTAATTCTGGTCTAAAAAGGGGCGGCGAAGACTCTCGCCCCACACGCATCTTAAGGAAAATAGCTAAATAAACAAACTCCTCAAATTCCCATAGCACTTCAAAGTATTTTTCTTTTCTTCTGGAGCGTTGAGTAAAGTCCTCGGATATTCCACGCTAAGTAGCGGCGGGAATCAAGTCGACGCGCGCGCGCATATCCAAGCCAACTCAAAACGCACACGCACACACACAAAAAAAAGATGTTTTTTTTGTCAAAAAACCAGAAGAGTTCAGTCCAGGAGAGTCGTTTAAAAGTGATACAACTTTGTATTCCTGAGCCGCGGGATGGAGGGATTGCGGCGGCGAAGGTGTTGTGATTTGAGGAGAGAATTCAATCCGCTTCCCAGGGTGTCCTAGTTTACCGGACAGAGGGCGAGGGATGTCTCGATCTGACAAGGCTGGCGCGGCAGGGCAGATGAACGGGGTTCCTACTCGCTCCTCGCTCTCCTCCGGCGTCAGAAGCTGTCCGGTGCGCGCGCTCCCGGTGCGCGCTCGGTTTCGCTCCCAGACACCGTCGGCACTGATACGACTTTTCCACACCCCTCGTCTAGTTTAAGAAACTCCCACTCGGTAGCTCAACGCGCATCAAAAGGACCCGTCACGAAAGACCGGGCGAGCGACGGAAGTCAAACTGAATTCGGAGACGCGATGCAACAACCGCGGTTGTTTTTAAACGAGCGGTTCATTTCGTTGCAGAAGCCTCGTCAAAACGATAGCGCGCGGTTTGAGCCAACCGAAACCGGTGCAATTCGGAGCGCAGATGTTTTTTGTCACGTTATCCATTAGATGTTCCAGCCTTGCCAGTTGCCGGTGATTACATCTGACAGCGCGGAGATTAATCAGGCGATCATCTCGGTGTCAGTCGGTTTAGCAACGATTGCACAATTACCGAAAACACGCAGGTCCAATCCTCTTGATAAAAGGGTCAGTTGCACCCGATGCAATAATGAGATTATTAGGCCCAAGCGCCCCGTGTGGAAACGCACTGGGGTCAGGGCAGTCACGGGCGGGACGAAAGGTAGTGAGGATTCTATGCGTCGCCTTAGGGACCCGGAGATTTCATTTGAGGCCCAGCAAAACCTAACTACATCGATTGTGGTGTTTACTCATCATCCCATCGTACCCAAGATACAGTTTCTGTAGGTTGCATTTCAAAACGCCACAACGCAATAGGATTCTGGGTGTTCAAAGCAGAATATAATGTGGCTCTAAAGACTGGAATACAAATCTGGCCCTGATTTAGAAGCTGAAGTTACCGAAAGTCAGAGGCAGATTGCAGATTAGCGTTAACGGTGACAGACCGCACTGCTTTTTTCAAAACCTGACCACTAGGTATCGCTTAACAAGTTAGCAGTAACTGGTCCTCATACACTAAACAAGTTTAAAAGTCATTCCGATCACAGCAAAGTAAAATATTTTAATGCATGACACCTACTTAGAGCAAAACAAAAAGGTTTCAGTTAATAGATTACAATAACATTAGGATGCTTAGTAGGTAGTGTCATTTTAGCTGTTGAAGCCTGCACCCTGTTTTCATCTGATGCAGGCTATTGCAAAAAGATTTTTGAAACGGGCAGTGAGGGCCACTCTGTGTCACAAGGCCCACACTTTCACTTTAATTTCAAACTAAGGCAACTGTATTATGCATCCCGAAAACTACACTGAAGAGTTTTCAGCGCAGTTTAACTCGCTCTAATCTCATATCATTGCAGAGTGTGCAAACTTTGATGTAACAGGATTGAAGAGGTGCAACATCTAAACCGTCTACAGGGCCTCAGGAAACCACCGCCCCATGCTGAGACTACTTGATAGTGGACAGAGAAGAGCTCTTGGTTGCAGGTGTAGTGTGTGTGTGTGTGTGTGTGTGTGTTAGTTGGAGTGTCCTGCATCACAGCCAGAAGCCTTAGGCTAGCGATGCTGGACAGACTTAAACTGAAAAGGGGGTGGGTGCACCTTCCTATGATAAATGTGCACACCGGCTGTATTTACATCTTATTCTTTGCCTTGGCTTTGAATGCAACGCGTTCCGGTTTTAACATAAAAAATGGTGCTCCGTCTTTGTGCGTGCGCTCGACAGAAGCGTGTGTTTTCACGGCCGGTGGAGCATGATGACAGAAGCAGAGATCTGTGAAGAGGCAGTGGCCTGCACGCTCTCCCTCAAATGCCAGAGTCGAACTTTGTAAAACACTTTATTTATTTATTTTGTAACTCGTTTTTAGAAATGCGCTCGTTTTATACGCGTCCTACTCGGAAAACTAGACACCTGGAAAGGTTTCAAATGAATCAATCTTTAAATGAAATACGGCGTAATTGACTAAATTATTACTTACAGAATGTGTGTTTGATTCATTGTAGATATGAACAGTTAATTCATGAACGAATAGCTTTTGTGTTTTCTGATGGACTTTTCTCGTTTTCTCATGTTTTGTCAATGTTTTGTTTAAATTAAGCCAAACTGTGTTCTTTTCCGCTTTTTAACATTTTTAACGAGGTTATACTTATGTCACCTCAAAAATACATAATTTCAGAAAATAAAACCATGCCACTATAGACGTGCTGTAGACATCTGTCTTCTAAATAAAAGTGAGCATCAATTCATTGACCTATACATTTTTGTGGAAACATAAGAATGAAAAGAAGTCAGTAAAACAGTACTTGACTCGCTTTGATAATTGAAGGGTGTTTCTCAAGCAATCCTGGCCAAATAAGTCATGCCGATCATTGCCATGTATGCTGACTGGCTACAGTCTGATAGCTTTACGGATGGGCTTTTCTGATTTCTGATGATGGACTCTCACTGTGAAGTGTGAGGGAAAAAAAAACATAGAACGCGTTGCCATTATTATTCTCCTCACACGTTTCATCCAGTTCAGAACAGACAGTTAACTAAAGCTTCAAATGATAGTATGTGTTTTGTACTATTAGACACGAAATAAGTCATGCACGCGCACAAAGAGATAAATGTAAAGAAACCCAAAATGTAATTAAACCAGAATGTGCCACGATCGGCTTCAAACAGTGCGGTCCGAAAATCAATAAAAGGTCCAGGTGGACAAAGGAAGCAGTCCTATTAATATATAATGATAGTGTGAGGGAGAAACCGAGAGAGAAGGGGTGAGGAAAGAGGAGGGTGAGCTTTGTATATTGTAAACCTTGATGACAACAATATATTGTGGAACTGAAGAGAGCGGAGCAGAAAAAGACGAGCGGTGATTTTCCCCCACTGTTTCCAAGGATTGGCTGGGAATGAAGCTATAACTGCAGCGGTAAAGAGAGAAGCAGCAAAGTGAAAAGTGAAGGAAGGAATCCTTTTATTGATTCGCTCTCACATCACATGCTCTCCCCTTCTCTGCAATTCAGCATCTCTCTCTCATCACGGACACACACACACACACACACATAAGGGCAGGAGAGCTAGGCACATAAAAGGTGACATTCACTGATGGAGTAATTAGCAATAGCGAATCACAAGCGATCTGTGATGCTGATGGTGTAGCGATGATGATAATCATAAAAATAACGGAACGGACCAATAGGTCCACTGAACATAGCAGACTAAGGGTTTAAATCAAATAAATTAATTAAGGGACAGCAATTTTTCACATAAATGTTGTTTCCTTTAACTTTATGTTCATTAAAGAATGTTTTCAGCATAATATAATAAATAAAAGATAATAAAGAGATAGATCATACTAATGTTTCTTGAGTAAATCACCAAATCGGAATGATTTCTGAAGTATCACGAAACAATGAAGTCTGAAGTAGTGGCTACTGATAATTTAGCATGACTATCATGGAAACGAATATTAATTATAATTTATAGAATTTTTATTAGTGCTGTTAAACGTATAATTATTATGTGTATATGCATACACAGGCGTACCGTATATATTTTGAGAATATTTACATGTCTATATTTATATAATTTCCATATTAAATGAATGTATTTATTATATAAACATTATTCCAAAAAAAAAAAAAAAAAAAAAAAATATATATATATATATATATATATATATATATATATATATATATATATATATGTATATACGTTTTTGTGTATTTATACTGTATACACAGAACACACATATATATATAAAACATATAAAAATTTTATTTTGGATCCAATTAATCATGATAATATAATCATTTGACAGCACAAATTTTGCTATATTTTAACAATATTTTTAATCGGGTGTAAATACAGCATTTGGCCCCTTTAACTTTCACTGTAGGCAAAAAAAAAAAGTCATACGTTTTTCATTCAAAATACATTTGGAACAAGTAAATTATGACTTATGCCATTTTTGTGTGAACTATCATACACGTTTTCAAAGCCCTTAAGCGTTTCATATTAGAGTTGAAACAGAAATGCTTCAAATAAAGATGTGAGTTTGACCTGAAACAACCCACACTTTCTATCTTAAGTAGCTCTGTTAGAAAAGTAAAACACTTCTTTAAAAATTTAATCTGATCAGCGGGAAAGGGCGAACAGGTTGAAATAAGCTCATGTCAGGCCGATTCTGTTCTACATCATTCCAGCTACTCACATGGGTCTCTCCGCTCGATGCTTTCTTCCTCTGTGATTCTGCCATTCTTGTCTGTCTGTCAGTGCAGGGCATCGGTGAGAGGTTTGTAATTATCTGCGACGCTCCCTCGAGCTCCGCGCTGGAACTTCCCGGTGTTGTGGTTCTCCGTGGCTGGCATTCACAGAAGGCCAGAGGGAACAGAACCACACTGGAAGCCACTGTAAATAACAACCAAACGTGTCCCCGCAGGCCAAATATGGTTATGTTACCGAGCTTCAAACCTTAAGGGAGACAGAATGAGCTTCTGCTAGTGTCTTAAGCGGCTTTGTGTGCGTTTTCAAACTTGCGCTTTTACCGTTGTGCGCCATTAATCTAAATTCTGCTCTTTTACTGTTCCGTTTTTCCACCTCGTAAATTTTGCTCACTCACGCTACGCCTCACATTCGCACGAGAATGTGCAGTTCGCGCAGTCAAGAAATCATCGGTTTTGAGGGACACGTTTGGTTATAATGAATCCTTTTGATACAATGAAACATTTTGAATCCTCATGACGGCCGCTCGGCCCACTTTTCATCATTCAGTTCAGCTGTCTGTGTAACTCGAACACATAACAAGCTGACCTTTAGAAAGCATAACAACTCTATTTTAAATTCATGGCATTTCTCTCATTCCACAACTGCATCGTTTGAAAGCTATGGAGCATCCTTCTATTCAGCAGAGAAAACGGGCCGAGGACAAATTTTTATTTTTATTTTTTTTCAACGCTACTGTATTACTCCAAACCCTGTTTAAAAAATAAAATTAATCGCTTTGCTCTTTTCGCTAAAATATTTGGCAGGAGACCTCATTTTACTCCACACAGATCACCGCGGCATCGGAAGTGACCCTTGTGCGGCGTCATTTTCAACAATCATCTTGTTTAAATGCCATGTACGATGTACCAGGAAACAGCATTTAAGTACGTCGAAAAGCACTATTTGATATTTAAAGATCAGATGCAGTCTGGACAAGTTCAGATCATCACATCCTCTCCATGAATGAAGACAACTGAATCACCGACACATCTGAGAGCAGGATAATGATCCAGGATTTGATCAACCGCTCCTTCAGTCTTACTCGAACAGAGGGTCATGTGCTCTGGGCTGTCCTCAACTGACTCAGAACAGAACAAGCTATTACTCGTCCTGAGACTTTAATCGCGAAATATCTCAGCAGCTCCTCTGCTAGCTCAGTTTTGATCTTAAAAAGGAAAAAAGTAAGAAAAAAAAAAAAACAGTGACAATGTTGGAAGAGGTAATTCTGATCTGGAGTTGGAACGACCGCCTGGAAGATTCTTGTCTTGTTTTGGTCTAGTTCAATGTTCTTTATACCGATTTCAATTTTAATTCGAGCTGTAGAAGTTCTGAGGCTAGCTGTTCCGTGGTTAGCTATGGTCTATTCCCAGTTAGTAGCTATGGATGAAACACAGCTCACACTATAATCACTTTAAATCCGAGCAATTTTCTGTTGGCCAACGCGGCAAATTTGCACGGCGTACGTGACATCAAATTTAGTTTACATCACTCTATTCCCAGAGGATGAAGATGTAACGATAATAACAATGGAAGGATTGGAATATTGTTTGAATAATGTTTTAATAGCATTATAAATACAAATTGTTACTATGCGCATTGAATCAATAAAGAGCAGATTTTGTGACTATGCATTATTTTTGGAGGAGCTAAGTCCAAAACAGTCCAAAAACAAACAAATGGCGCAATAAAATTAAGTACAGACAAAGCACATAGTGTGATATGTACGTCCCATGTCCAACTGGATAATCCATACTACCCAGGTTTATTTGGATCCGTGCATTCTTTAATAGAGATGGTTATAAGTTAAACTTGTGTAAACAAAAATACCGCTAGTACAATAAAAACAAGACAAGGAACTTTAAAATGACATCCGGCGAAATACCAGCTGAAATCATATACCACTCTCTTTGTTCTTTTAACAAGGGCTCAATACTTGAGAAGGTGATGTTCTCCACCTATTCCAACCTTTATCCTGTAATTTAAAAAAAAAAAAAAAAAAAAAAACTTCAGAAGCCTGGCTGCGGTCTGTAAACCTACAGATTATAAATAGCTTTCCTTATGAACAGAACCAAAAGCTTATGATCAATTGAATTCACAGACCAGGTGGCTTTTATATGGAAGCTTCCCTTTATATCGTTTGTACGGTTTTGTAAGTTTAAAAACTAGCGCTCTAAATATTCATGACTGAATAACCCTTCTGAAAATGAAATCAATCAAGTATTATAAGATATTTTAAGACATATGTACACATATATTTACATACACACTTTTAATAGCAGTTTTTTTTGTGTGTCAAGTGCGTCAGCATTTGTGCAATCTACCAAAACGCTTCTTAAAAGACACCAAATCAATAATCGTGATAACAAGCTATGGTTTGAGATTCCCCATGCACCGCTGTGCTCATCTGACAATAAATGCAACTATCATTAATACGGAGCTTTTTGTACTTGGACTGAAACAGCATATCTTTAGCATTTGTTCCCACAACTCTTTCCCCATTTCGATCTGATTTGATGATGCATGGCACTTTACCATCAAATTAAATGTAGCAGAAAAACAAGTTTAAAAGAGCTTTGTTTGAAAACAAATGCTTTGTTGCTAGGAAACCGCTGTCCGAGTAGTTTTTGTTCTCCTTCTCTCACTCTGGATGAACGAGAGTGTTTTTGTGGAAGGGACCGGCCGGAGTTTTTGGCATCTCTACTAAAATTTAGATGAGATTTTAAATATGGACTCACAGCAAAGCAAACGAAGCTAATAATGTTCTCTTTATACCTTCTATATATAGGCGACTTTGGAAAAGATTGTCCTGTCTGGCTGGGCTGTTCAATTCCTTAATCAAAATGTTTCTGCTGCACAGTTAAGAGAAACTCGCTCCACTAAAACTATACTGAAAGTAAGAAACTTTAACATTTTCAGACTCTCCAGAGGACTTGCTATGCCTAACAATGTGTCCCTCGACATGAGGGGGAAAAAATGAACTCGGCTATAGGAGGAGAGTGAAGAACGTAAATGAAGGTGTGTATACTTATGGGTCAGTTCCATTGAATTGATCTAAACTCTTTCATTTCAAGCTATTCTAACAATGGACAAATGAGACATTTGGCAGAAATGGAGGTGAAGAATAGTTAATCGAGGGGAGGAGGTGAGCAGAGGCATGGCAATGAACAAAGAGAATATAATAAAATACCAAAGGCAAAAAAAGGGATGGCGGAGATTTTTTCTATTGATTTTTAAAACTTTTGTTTTCTATTCATTTGCCTTCTGTCAGAGCTTCTCAAAGGGTGAGACATGAAAAATTAAAGCTAATACTTTTAAAGACATTCAAAGGATACTTTGAAAAAAGAAGGGAAACTTTTCAAACAATATATTTGAAACAATGACTGTAAAGGGAGCCGGTTGTCATAAGACAAACAAAAACATGAAACAACCGATAACTAAAAAAAACGACTCTGGTTCTAAACTCAGCATGAGAAAGTTCACCCAAACTTCACCCCTTCACAGACAAAAGGTTTAGAGAAAGGTTTAATACGTCAACCCTGGCACACTTTTATTGCATGGCTTCAGTTAAATATTGTGACGGTTCATAATTGAAATATCCAGGCACTTTTGTTAAAAGTTAATGCTCTATTTGAAATACGCCCTACACCAAATCCAACCCTAAACCTCCCTGATAGTGTTAACAAATGTAAAACTAATACAAAAAGGCATTTGTTGATGCAACTGTGACATCTTTCCTCTATGCAGATTTGATCTGTTTTGTCAAACTGTAATTACACTGGAGCTTTCCAACACTTAAGTGCAACGCCGTATAACGTGACCTATAGCGAGAAAACAAACCGTAGATGAGAAGCTGGATATATGTGACTCTAACGTTCAAAAGCATCAGTTTTCAAATCTCCCAACATAATATTGTTTTGACGCGATAAACTTCAAGCAATTGTCTGAAAATTCTTCTTTATTAATCAAAACTCTGCAAATCTGTGTGAAAAGGAATAAAATGTGTCAGAGTTTTACTGCCTAGCGTTCATTTCTTTTGGAAACTGCACTTATGTACATATTTGTGCATATTTCGCTAAAAAGTGCTCCCAGGTACGTTCATGCCATGAGACCGGGTAGCAACGAATATGGCTACAAAGTATCATTTAAATACTTTTACAAACATTTGTTAATGAAGCCTTCAGTTGTTTCTTCCTCATTCCCTGCTGAGAATTGGATGTGCAGATACATTTAGTCTTTTTAATTTGATAGCTTCTGTTGCAAAAACAGAGCACGATATTGTGCTGTTCCTCCTCGCTTAACTTCTGTTCTTTATCATTTTTAATGCATGACTAAAAAAATGTGAAGTTCATTCCTTCTGTCCATCCAGCAAGCACTAAGACCCTCTCGTCTGTCTATGAGTGATGAATGCTCCCTTGTTGCCTTTTTCGTCAGCTCCAGCGGTTTGGGATCTTTAAATCACAACTGACATTGTTTGCAGAGATTAATAGTTCATAGTCAAAGTGTGTATGAGTGATTGTTCCCGTAACCGAGCAGCTAGCGTTCCAAACCAGCAGAGAATTACTGTCAAGATTTGATGTGTGTCATCTATACAAATATACAATGAAAGCCCATAAATTATTCCAGAATAGAGAATGGATGCTGTCTGACATTTGTTTGTGGTTTTACATTTTAAACCCTCATTGAGAAGAAGAAGTTGAAAAGGTATCAAACGCATGACTGTGAAGTTGCGCGTGGTTGTGACAGTGATGTGATATGAAAGGTTTTTCAGAGATTTATCCATTGCGCTTAGGACCATGACTGCTTTTGTAAACAGAAAATTAAGTTTTCGTGTTGATAAGTAATGATATCCAAGAACTGTCTAAATACAATTACTTAGTTGTCCGTTGCGCGCTCAGAAGAAAACTATGCTTTATAGGAAGCCTGTTCATAATCTATACGAGGATGAAAGAACAGTTTTAAATATTCCTCTTTAGAACATTGCTTATGCATGTAAAAAAATGTGTGCACCGTATCTGTGGATTTCACCAAGTACAAGATGTTCCTGAATCAACATTCCTTTTGATCCTCGAACAACATTCCTATCAACCAATTAGATTTCAGTGACCGTTTTTCAGGACATATCAGTTTAAGCTTATAATCATAGTTTCCCACTGATTTTAGGAATATATTTTGGTTAGGGTTAGATTTAAGGGTAGGGATTGGAATAGTAATGTTGATCCAGGATCATGCCTTGCTTGGCAAAATCATGGCGACCTGACCATTCGTGCAAAAATCTTTTCTTTATTAACAACAATTACTTGTCACATCCCTCTGTTGCTCTGAGAGTGTTGATGAACACTTGATTTTGTTCTCATTCACCCCGATTTATCTGCTAAGTAAACAAAACTATGACAAATGTGTGACTCATTAATATTAATTACATGTCTGGATACTCCAAAATTGGTCATCGTGACCTAGTACCTTCACCTTTTAAGGCTTTTGCTGAAACTTTGGGATTGTTCGATACCAATTCTAAAGTGAGGTACCAATTGTTGTTATTGAGCTGCTACCTAAGTGCCTGCACTTTTAAAACTCCTAGTCCTCACTCAATGTTGTGCAGCAAATGGAAATGAAGGATAGTGAAAGTCATTACGTTACTGAAAATTGCTTGCACATCTCAAATTTACTGATGATTGATGTTCCGCTTCCAATATACTGCAGTTGGCCAACTGAACCATGCTTTCCAGCTGCACAACATTAAATACAAGGGCACACTTGGTTAGAGGATGCACTTGGATGCTATGTGTCTCCAACAATCACTGCTCTTTAAACCTCCCCGAATAGACGCGTTTTCACCTTGCTTATCTTCCACCAAATATTTAAAGAGTTCAGAAGATTAATTACTGTCAGTCTCAACGAACTACTGACCTTGTGTACTCCATAGTACCTTATCTTTAAAAACCTTAATAAAACTTCAATTCATCGGCATCTTAAAAGTTTCTGGGAAAAACTCCACAGAATCATCAACCATTCTTGTCCCACAGTCCCAAGCATCCTCTCCGAAGTAGGCCATGTTGGGAAATCTCCTGTGATGTGAATCTGCAAATCCTCATGTAAAAATGCTTCTCCTTAATACTCAGTCATTGTTGAACAAGCCCCTTCTGCACAGCATGGTATTGTGATAGCGATTACGCTATTCTTAATGGAACAGCTCCCCCAGGACATCAGCACTTTGAAAAGATGCCCTGCCAGTGTGTAGTGTGCAATTATACCGTCACGGTTTTTTTTTTTAAAAATAGCAATACATGCCTTTTCCATGCCCTACTACTGTGTTACACTTTGCTTTGCAACTACATTGGCTATGTTCAAACTAAAATAAGTAAATAAATAATAATAATTAAAAAAATCATAGTAATAATATCAATTTAAAAAAGCAAATATCTGTGCATATATATATATATATATATATATATATATATATATGCACTGTATATATATATATGCACTGTATATATATATATATATATATATATATATATATATATATATATATATATATACACAGCATCTGTGTGTGTGTGTGTGTGTGTGTCTGTGTGTAGTGTGTGTGTGTGTGTGTGTATATATATATATATATATATTTTTTTAAATATGACATAATTGATTTTTTTATTCATTTCATTCATTTTAAATAAAAATCTTATATATTACATTTTGTTAAATATTAAATTAAAATAATTAAATGTGTGAAATATTTGTATTAAACTTAAGTTAATAGGGGAAAAGAGCATGCACAATATCCAGTAATCTACATTGATACATTATAAAAACAATATTAATAATTTACATAATTTATGGATAGTAACATCCGTGAAATATTGCTTTTCTAAAAATATTAATAAAAAAATAAAAATATTTTAAAAAGTTGACAGCACATCAGCACATTCTAATATGATTGAAGCCAATCTTCAAATGTCAGACAAATGTTTTACCAAATTTTATGACCACTTTACTCCAGCCCCAAAGCAAATACATATGCGAAATATGAATAAACCTGATTCTTTACTCTTAATCAAACCCATTGTAAAGCAACTCAAAGTAAATATATTTCATTTCTGATAATTAACTAAGCTAAAGGCAATAGTTTCATGATTATTCACTCCTGTATTCCATCACTGCATTCCAGCTCTAACAGTGTCATAAAAACAACCAATGCATTAAGTGTCAAATGCTGTCCAACTCACTGACTCATGGTTCTCTTTTGGTCTTACAGAAGCTCACATTCTGGATCACAGTTTTCTATTGCAATGCTTACAAAAGCTGATATTCAAAGCATCTCTGTGCTGTAGATCTACCAATTCAAACAGTTTATGTTCAATGCCTAAAGCAACTGAATTCAATATAATATAATGCAGTTTCGATACAGCCAATAAAACTTTTTTTTTTTGACAAGCCCTACAATCCCGTTATTAGTAGGCATATCATCCCTCTTTCAATCTCGCAATCATCTCTCTCTTCAAAAACAAATAACCATTTGAAAGGCGGTTTCAACGATTCTGAAAAATGTATTCATGCCTGCGTGCATCACACTGCCTCAACCATGCCAAAGCTATCCTTGGAGGGATGCCTAAAAGCTCCCTAGAAAGCTTAAAAACAAATACTTTGCCAGAACAAGGAGGACAGCTCACTTCACCCCATTCTTGGCAAATTTACCCCGACTACCCTTATAATGAGTGGAATAAAAAGTCCAGCTCTGGGACTTTTAACCCGATAAAACATTGTTATACATTATTAACAATCTGGATTTAACAATAAGAAATAAAAATCAAAAGTGCAACGAGAAACGGAGGCTTGGATGACCTCAAGTAATCAAACCAAATATGAGTTTATACTCAAATCTTAAGTAATCCATAATTAAAGTTATGAAAGTACTTGAAAAGCATTAAAATGCAAGCTAAAAATGGAAAGACTGGATGCACTGTGAGCTTGTTTGAATGAAAGCAACGATTTCTGGGCTCATGATGATTTTGATTCCTGAAGGCCATGTTCTTGGAATCGTGTTCAGAATTGCAGAAATCATATTCTGAGAAGAAAGAAAACATTCTCACTTGAATAAAAATCAATCTGCGGAATGCACTTGACTCGGAGTAATGTGCGAGATGGCCTAGCAAGATAAATTGTATAATGTGAGAGACTGTAGTATAGGTCTGTTTGGAGAGGTCTGAGCAAATAGCACAGAGCTGTACAATCCCATGAGGAAGTGCACTGGTGGCATGCGCACTGCATAACGCCATGCAGAAAAATGAGCTGCCTGTCCTTCTTAACCCTGACCCCGACTTAAATGATAACCCTGACTGTGGCCTTCGCAAAATGATGAAAAATACCGCTGCAGATCAGCAGTGTTTTGCAGTAATAATTCAAATGTAAAGGACATGCTGTGATTTTAAAAGCTCTGCCAGTGACTCGATGATGTTTTTTTTTTTTTTGAAGTTCTGTTAACAACACTCTCAGCATATATATTCCATATGCTACTTTTAATATTGTCTGTTAATGTGTATGATGTTGTATAAGTATCAAAAGGCAACTGAAATGATACGCAGATGGGGTCATGCATGATAAAAAGGAATTGCAAAGCATATTCATAGTTATTTTAAGACCTTTTATGTGATGATAAGTAAATGAGAAAAATGATCAAGTATAGACCATAGAAGCAGATATACCCTGTTAAGAAAATATATTTTAAAACCTTAAATAGTATGTTTCACAATAAAATATTTAAATCCTACTACTTTATATAATAAAAGCATAAAAATATCTTGTGTTACTTGCTATTTCTATGTAATTACTGGTGACATTTAATAGATATTTTAGAGTAAAAGTGATTACAAGTTGCTTTTTCAGTTTATATACTGCAGAAAAACATACGTATACTGGAGCAAAAAATACTTTTGTGCATGCAGAGTGCTTCAAAATTACTCAACTTTTCATTTTATCTGAATTTTAAGACCTACCTTTATAGATATACCACATATACGACAATATGGCATGTATAATCATGCAGATGGTTTGAATAGCAGGATATAAGTAAATTGTTAGAGCTTTGAACCTCCAATACAAATATATATATATATATATATATATATATATATATATATATATATATATATATATATATATATATATATATATATATATATATTGCAAACCACAGTCAAATCATTCACTTTGTCTAATATTAGGAACAGACTGGGTTCAAGGAATTGATTTCATTTAATGCAACGTTCTAGACTAGACACACACACTGTCGTCCGTTCTATACTGTACAATATAGTTACTCATACATCTGCAGAACACACGCATCCAGGTAAAGCAGCACACACAGCGACTGCGAGAAATAACGAGGGGCCACTTATTTCACGTGTTAGGGTCATCCCCTCATTGACCTGGCCGTGTGGTTCATTACGGACGAGGAGATTTTAAGTGTTCTCGTCTTCTCGTCTGGCTTTCTGGTAAGATGCTGGCAGTACAACAGAGCACTGGCAGCACTCAGCCACTTAATGAGCAGAACTCTGACAGCACCATCACACACTCACTCGCCAAGTGATGATCAGTGGGTGCATTAGTGAACGGAGGGTTACATGGCTCTGCTGTTATCAGAAGCAAGCAGCTGATGTCTTAGCCTCCTTCCTTCTGCAATCCCCACTAATCGATTCTCTTCATCCTTCTCTCCACACATTCACCAACTCTATTTTTTCCCTCACTTCATCCTTGCCAGTTATAGGATTATTTAATCACTAATTTTCTCACTTATATGTCCTCTGTGACTCAAAAGATGTGGATAGTGGTGTGGGAGGCTTTTTCCCTCTAGGTTTTTTCTTTCAAAATCGCTTAAAATCTATGTATCTAATTTCACTTGATTCATTGATAGTTTTTCTTGCACAAAGCACTGGGAGAATTCCATTTGAAAGCGAGCACCTTTATGCCCTGCTCGTTCCAAAAGGCAGAACATTTGAAGTGAGCACTCCTACACAAATATGAACACATATGTTGCTGCCACTTGAATCTCAATGTTACCTTAATAAACGTATCAGAAAAACTGATTCTTACGACTGCAAAGATTGTGGTGGAAAATAAAGCTACTTGTCAATCTGGATTTCTAATCGGGTGCATCTCAAGTAATGTGGAAAAAGTGATTTTTTTGGCTGTTTCATTAAAGTAAAAAAAAAAATCTTCATGATTAGAGCTTATAGCTCATGAACAATAAAAATCCAGTATCTTAAAATATTAATATTTATATTTGAGTTTCATTAAATGACTATATAAATTTCAGATCATTTTCTTTGAAATCAAAATAATGGTGAAGACTGCTGACTTGGCATTGGTCCAGAGACAATCATTGACGATAAGTCACAGAAGGTCATTACTGAAAGATCTGACTGTTCACAGAGCGCTGTATCAAAGCATATTAACTAAGCATAGTTAAAACATATCAACTAAGTAGACCGAAAGGTAATAATTATATTCAAGCAACAGGGATGACCGCATAGCTGGAGAACGCTGCCAAGCAAAGCTGATTCAAACACCTGGGACAGTTTCACAAGGAGTGGACTGAAGCTGGAGTCAGAGCATCAAGAATCACCCGCTCAGACATCGAGCCACTTCTGAAACAGATACAACGGAAGCGTAAGCTTCTGAGCTAAGGAGAGGAACTGAATCCAAGTCCAGTGTGAAGTTTCCGAAGTCAGGGTGCTGTGACCTCTGACGAGCAGCAGGACTCTAGCATCTGCCCATAGCGACAAAACCACACACAAGTGCTCTGCTGACCATGATATTACTGCACTCGATTGTTCAGGCAACGTGCCTGACCTGAAGCCCAAATGAAATCTATGGGATATTTTCATGAGAAAGATGAGAAACAGTCGATGCAACAATGACGATGCTTCTGTGACACTTCACCTCACTGATGCTGGAGTTTGCGCAAAAGGAGACCTGACAAAGTATTGAGTGCATAAATGAACATTCCTTAAGAAATGTAAGCTTTTCTGTTTTGTAAAAAAAAAAAATCTAACATCTAACAGTTCTAATCATCATCATCAAAAAATATATATATTTTTTACTTTACATGTAGTGAATTTAGAATATATTTTTACAAAATCATATTCTAATTTACAAATGATGTTCTCATTTTTGGAGCTGTACCTATGTATGCAGGTATGTGTTTGTGTGTGTATATACAGGCGGCATCCAGACTAGGATTGTACTGCATACATTTTTTGTGAAATCACATTGGTAATGATTGCCTAATGCATTACAACTTATAAAAGAGGGGAAAAAAAACACATGACATCTGACCGGTCAGACTGAAAGTTATTAACAAAAATCAGATTCGATTCACATTTCAAACCATCAATGAAGGCTGTTTGCATCGTGCTTGTCAAAAGAAGATTTTTCATTCAGTTCAGACCAGAGTTTATAACGTGTTTTTGCTAACTAAAATAAAGCTGAAATAAAATATGAATATTATATGAAAAGGCCGAGGTCATTCATATCGGAGTCTTGAGTCCAAGAACCTCATCTTAAGTTCAGAACACACAAACACGCACACACACACACACACACAAAAAAATGTTGGGTTGGAAATCTGCTACCATCTCAAATAAACTACATCTTCAATGAGAATTCCTGACAGGATTCAGTAGTTCATTTCCATTTGAAGCAATTCTTCAAGTAACGCAATGCCCTTTAAGGGTAAAAATGGTGTACGGAATCTATCTTCAATTGCAGACAACAAAGAGCCGTACATAATTCAAAAGGCAAAGCATATCTTTAATGTTTTTATTTTTTCTATTTTAATAGCACATTCGTTAAAAAAGAAATACTTGCAATTCTTACTCTGATCTATGTAAAGGATGAAGAATAATGGGTTCTAGGTCTTGCATTATCATTCCATTTAGATTTCATCAAGACACTGAAGGGTTCATGCACTTCATAATAACAGCGGAGCATAACATAGCAAACTTCGTCTGTAAAATTGCCCAGGTGTAATTTGAAAATACTTAGAGACTCATTTGAAGACACAGTGACTGTTTCTTCTCCTCCCCCGTATTCGTTTTCAATTTCAGGGCACACAAACTTTGTTGGCATCCTTGCTATATCCCTCACCAATCGCCCCTACCCCTACAAGACAACAGATTGAAGGAATTCACCAGGTTTTTCTCTTTCCTGCATCTTCTCTATTTGCTTGTTCTATTTTTCGCTAGCAGCCTCAGGCCACTATTAGTTTCATATAAAGAGCCAAGCCTAGCTCTGCTCACAAGCACTGTTTATTGTAACGTTGATGTTGCGTCTTCTTCTCGCTCTCGTTTGTAGAAGGGTAGGAGGGTATCTGAGGGCAGAGCGTGTTTGCATCATCTCGGGAGTGCAAAGTAAACTTCGTTTCTTTCTTCAGTCCTTTCTAGATCTCAACCGTAACAAACTGGATATGATGATCTTACTCTACCGGAATAGATTGAGGGTGACCGGATTCTGGCTCAGACCCATTAGCCCACGAACACGAGGACAGTTTGCATGTTTCGGGGTGGATCTGAGATCAGCGTTTTTCTATCACCCTCCGCGTCACTTTGATCTCGTAATCTTTTGACTTTGTGGGGTTTGCCAAACATCTGGAAGTTTGCAAGCGCCATCTGTAACCCGGTGGAGTCTAATACAGGTAAACAAACCGACAGGTTATTCTCTTTAAAATCCACCGGACCTTCTAGTGCATTAGATGATGAACAGGTACAGGATATGTAATCATCTCTCAGCGGAATACAGGATGAATGCTAATGAACTGAATATCTGTATTAGTCATAGATGGTGATTCACTTGCTGTGACACTGTGTGTGAGGGAGGCTAGAAATTCATGTAACCTCCACTAAAATATTTGAAGATAAATACTGGAAAATGTGTGAATCGTTACAAAACAAATTTGATTACAAAACGATAGAAAGTGCCAATCTATTGTAGAGAATGCAGTCAGACGCTATTATCAATTAAGCTGAAACGAACAAAACAAAACATGATACATTAATTATTTTTATGTTTTCTCAGGAAAAGATACTCTTTTTTTCGATTTAGGTTAAAAATGTTTTTGTTTTTCAGCCATGCACTTAGTCTCCACTTTGTATTTGATTTGTATTCACATGAAATATGCACGTCGCAAAGTATTGTACAAAAGACGCTTTGTAACTGAATTTCTAAACTTTTTTTTCACTGAAACAAGCAGTATCTACACTTAAAAAAACACATTTACAGTTGTAAGGCTTCATTGAATTGCTAATTATGTCAAAAATGTTGGAAGGTCAGCAGTGTTCAGATGTTTGGGGTGAGTAGGATGTTTTATTTTATTTTATTTTATTTATTTTTCTAATAACTAAATGGCTCCAGCAGCCCTGTAGTCAATTTTCATCTGTCCTATGAGCAACAGATAAAATTTGATAATTAATAAATGGGACCAATAAGTATGCTTACACTAGAAGTTATATCTGTATGCTGTTGTAAGAAAATATATTTAAATATATTGAATATATATTTTATTATTATTTCAAAGTTTAAAAGATTCTTGTCAAATAAATTCTGCTCTTTCTGTTCTCCATTCATCAAAGAACTCTTGGCTGTGATGTAAATTGCTGATTTTATTTATAAGTCATTTCATGAATATACCAAATTCATTATTACATATCTGACATGAAAAGAATATATGAGATAAATGTAAATGTTACATTTGGACTTTATGTGCTGCGTGTATACAAGTGCAGTATTTATCTTCTAAAGAGCAGATAATTACCACCAATCATGCTGATATGTTTAAAGGTAGACCACAGATTCACACACCATTCACATGGTGGTCCTTTCATATTCTCAGTACATAAATATTTCCTTTCTTCCTCCCTTTCAAACTGAGAAAATGAGAAAATCTTTCACCCATTTGGCTATTGTTAGTGTTTGCTAAGTTCTTGACCCCTTCCTTTCAATGGCTACTTTAAATCAATGTCTCAAACAAATATTTCTGCCCTCTGGGCCCATGTGTGAGTGTGTATTCCATCACTAGCCGGTAATATTTTTCCTCTTTTGTCAGATAAATACTGTCTGTGTCCTAGCGGTGAAATAATCTCCATCACTGAGGGGAATATAATGAAATACATGTAAATTTTATTGGATATATTGGATCCTGCTGCACCATTGACCAGGCATGAAAGTCCTTACTCGTGAATGGACAGCCCCTCCATAAGAAGAAAAAGAAAATGATATAATATTGCAGAATAATGTGCTAACCCTCGTTTCATTCAAAACCTGTAACCTGTGGCACGTGAAAAAGATATTTTGAACACTTTCGTCAAAAGACCAAACCTACCTCTAGCTTAAACGTCAGACAGTGTTTTCAAATAAAAGGGACTTCTTTCAGCGTAATACAAACAGAGATCATCTACAACTCTTTTGCCATCCATTGTCAAGTGAACAATTAATGCTACTTCTTACAGTCATTACCCATTTACATGGATGAAGGAGTCTACTCACTCTCCATCCTTAAATCCCTGCTTTACCCCATATGTGCAGGCGCACGGAAGATGAGTCTCACAGTCGCCTGAGTAGATAAAACTAAACCCTTCACTCCACATAAGCCTGGCAGAGGAGAAAGGAAAACGGCTTAAATGACTAAATTGTCTCCACGTTTAACCATGATTTTGCTGAACTGGAACAGTCATTTCAAAATGAATCAATCGATCATCAATATTGCAATATAGATATATTAGAATGATATCTGAAGGATCGTGTGAAGTGTCACATGATTCTTCAGAAATCATTGCAATATGTTGATTTTGACAGTTATGCTACTATATATTTTCTGTGGTGACCATGATACATTTTCCAGGATTCTGTCAATTAATACTAATATATTATACCAATTGTTTCTTTTTTATTCGGTTTTTATACATGCAGTTTTTTATTCATATAAATGGCGAAAGGGGTTGAGACGAGCAGATCCGTATGCAGCTTTTTATTAGATGACACGGTCGCAAGTACAGGCCGGGTTGAACGACGGCAAACAGGTCTGGTACGGGCAAAAACACAAGAAGAATCCACAAGGCAAGAGGTTCAGACGATGAGCAAACAATATCCAAAGGGGCTAGACGGAGCAAAAATCCAAACACTGGATAAAGGTCGGTACACGGGAAATAACACACAGGGAAAAAAAACAAGGCAAGGCTAGACTGCACTAGAAACAAGGAACAGGGGAAAATGCTTTGTAGAACTAGGTTCAATTCTCAGCAAGGACTGATTCACAAATGGGGCTTTAAATACATGAGATAACGAGATAACAAGGGGGAGGAGTTAATCAGTTGTCAAGGGAACTAACAAAGGGCAAGGAAACAAAGGAACGTAGAAACAATGGGATACAATTCTGACTTAATAACTGGCAATTATGACTTTACATTTCACAATTCTGAGAAAATTGTGAAGATAAAAAGTCGTAATAACCTTTTTTCACTTTTTTATTCATTGGCAGAATCGGGCTTCCATAGAAACATCCCTTAAAATTGAGTAAAAATGTTAGTTAAATCTCTCTTTAAGAACTCTTAACATTTTTTTTAAAGCTGAGAATAACAAATCGTACCATAAATTGTCTTGCACTGTAGTCACAACACGACTTCAGCGAAACTCCCCATGCCATTGTTAGTTTAAAATGTTACATCTGACTGTATGCAGTATAAGTTAGTTCCACATTCATTACTCTAGAGTTCTTCACAAGGTAAAGTAAGTCAACAACGAAGTCGTAATATTCTTCTGGCAAATATTATGAACGCTGTCATCATTGAACTGTCACTGCTGTTTATAACACTGGTTGTGATGAGCACAAACTAGGTCACACCAGAGGTTCTGAGCAAACATGATAGTCGTTGTGATTTATAATAATCTTTTAGCTGGTTTATGCTACTATTTTATTTTCCCTGCAGGCTGTAGAGTTGACAACACAGCTAGTGGAATTTACAGCTCGTTTCACGGCTCCTTAACCCTACGCTAAATGAAGGCGCACATATCAGTTTATGATTGTAGGGTTGTAAATACTAATCAAAACTTCTTAAATCACTTGCTGAAGGCTAATGATGATACAACTGAGATTTAGGTAAGACATGGGAAAGAGATGTAACAAATGAAAGTTGAGGAAGCCAACACATTCATGGAGCATTAGCTGTCTAACACCATCTTAATAAGGTCATATGATAGTCAAATTTTCTAATTTCATTAACCATCTTTATACATGTTTTATTTACTCTACAATGAGAGTAGGAATGAGATTTGGTTCAATGATGTTCGCTGTCGGTTTAGAATGTGTTTTTGCATTCCAGTGAGCTGCTTTCCCATTGTTTTTCTATGTAAACATGCACAGGATGTGTGTTTTAGACTGTTTTTCTCATATCTAGCGCCTTTTGGCAACATTCTTTCACATAACAGGGATTTCTAAACATATACCACAAGTAAAAAGTTCAGAATTTTAAAATGTGTCTCTAGACCTTGCTTTTTCATTCCGCTGCTTTGCATCTCAGGTTTTCAACTCAAGAATACGTACTGTGAATGGGCCCTTACCATGCCAAAGCACAGTGAAGGTGAGGGTTTGTATAAAAAAAACGTGTCTCTTTGTAGAGACGACACAAGACATTGTTCGCTCAAAGACCACAGACTCCAGGGCGAACATCCAGTCCTGTTCTATCTTCAAGCCTCGGTGCCTTGAACTTGATGTGGGCAGAAACTGGCAGCAAATAGGACAAGACAAAAAGAGGTGCAATGTGGGCTCTTCTGGCTCTATTGAAGACCAGATGCCACCTAAATCCGTTTCCTTGTATCAGCTACTCATCCAAACACATTTATATAGAAATAATAGGCTGTTGTGACAACTTGCCGACGATGCTAAAAAATGTTAAGTCAGACATCAGAAATACTGGATCCAGATCTTTCAGTCTCAAGATCTGTTCAGAAGTCATCCTCAGGTGTAAAACTGCCAGCTAAATTTTGTCACTTAATAAAATTGTATGTTGTAACTCAAACCACTATGTACTTACATCAAAAATAAGTATGGTGTAGATATTGTGTTCATATTGTCTTGCAAAACACTTTTGCTGCTATTGAGGTGGGATACGGGTAAGGTTAGGGACAGGTTTGGTGGTGTGGGTAGGTTTAGGGTCAACAGTGTAATTATAAATGTAATTACAGAAATTAATTACAAATGTAATAGCATATAGGGATTTCAAAAGATATATAAGTACAATGTTAAAATATGTATGTACACAGCAGTGCATTGTACCACATGATTAATTTAAATGTTACACAGCAGTTAATGTCACCTAATAGAAACCGGGACCCAAAACTGTATTAACGAAAAAGGGTTAAAACGATGATGATCATAAAAATATGAGGGGTAATCTGAACAATTAAATATTACAATGCCCAGACTTTGTCTGAACTTCATCCCCAGATCATCTGATAAATACAAACGCAAAAATTTTCATTATACCAACCAAAAGCAATTAACTCCGTCCTTACTACTTCATAACATTAGAGATATCAACATTAAAGACTAAAATTAATACTTATCTAGACAAATATCTCTAGAAACGGCACAATAGTAAATAAGGGGGAAAATACTACAAAAAAGACTGTGAATATGTGAAAATTTCATTTTCCCCTCCCTTTAATCCTTCATACGTACATGGTACACAGTCAGAAAAAACAACAGCTTGTCAATGTGGCAGTACCCTTGAGGAACTGCAGTATACTATCTTTGAGGTGAAAAATCATTTACAATTTAAAGTACAAGGTACTATTTTAGGGCCGAGTGTGTTAATTTTGGATTCATTTGAAAAAAAATATCCAGTTTTCCCTATGATGAGTCCATCCATGAAAAGTAACAAAGTTATAATCTGTTAGCATAAGAGTGCTTAAGTATTTTAACGGACTCCAGGTGTCTGAAGTGCTGCTGATCTTGTTTGTGAAGAACATGAGGGAGTAAGGAGGCCTGGAAGAGAAAGGAGTGGGGCTTTATTTACATTAGCTGAGAAGTGGTTAGCAGCAGAAGCAAAGACCACGGAGGAAAGGTGGGTGGGTGAGAGAGTGGTGAGCACCAGGCACATGCCCTCTGGGTGAATCCAGGTCTCTGGCTGACTCAGGATATTGAGAGGGCAGGAATGAAATCATCTTTGTTTACAGCTGACTGGCACTTCCAGAGTCCAACTGAGAATAAAAGATTTGCAGGTTAGGAAGTGCAGAGAAGTCATATACTTGAACGCAAAATTATGCCTCTTTAGAGACTTTCTTTTGTCTTAAAGCCAATTCCAGATACAAATAACGCTACTGAGCACAAGGTGTTTTTTATTGCAGAAAAGTGAAGCCACGAACGATCCGCTAAAGTTTCAAAACAAGCAGCTTTCTCATTATTATAGCAAAATATCGACACGGAAGCAAAGTACTTTCTTGGGCTACAGGGGGCCTTGGAATATAAAAAGCTGAGAACCACTGTTCAAAATATTTACAGTGGATTGTGTCTGCGTATTGGAGCGGGCATCGAAAAAGCATAGCGCAGTCAATACATGTAAAAGTACTGAATGACAACACTTTGGTTAACTGCAGAACAACTGCGTATAGTTTCTGTGCGAGATGAAAGTGGCTTCACTGAATGATCTCAGTTTGTTTAATTTGAATGAATGAATTTCCAATTTGTTTTGATGGTATAAACAAAGATTAGGACTTATCGCATTATGGGCAAAGATGATGTATATCTGCAAATGCTGCCTGTTGTACAAAACAAAACACAGCAGGTATCTGTGAATCTATACTGCTCAGAATGACTAATCGTGTTGATTCCGCCTGGAGCTAACAGTAGGTGTAAAATGTTGAACGATTGTATCGCTCTCATGGAAAGCTCTCAAAGTTAACACTGAACAAATCTCAAAGCTCAAGTTTCAATACTTCAGTTTATTATATTGAGAATAATTTTCAGGGCTGGCGAAAGCATCGAAACAAAGCCCATTATCACCCAGTTATCTTGCCTTTTTGAGATCTCAGGATACATTTGAAATGAAATTTCACTTTAATGAATGAAAGTGTCTCAGAATAGGCCTGCTTTTCAACACATAACTGCTCTAAATTGGAAGTATCTTGGGGCAGCTTCATATTTTTCCCTGTCATGCACCAGGTAAGTGATCCAGTTTCTCATGAACTGTTTCATGTACACATGAAGTCATGATTGTTGAAGAAAGAAAATAAGAAATAGTGTACGCTAACTATCCATCCTTCCATCCATCTAATACAGTACCTTGCGAAAGTATTTAAACCCCTTAATTTTGTTCATATTTTTTGTTGCAGCCTTATGCTAAACTGTTTTAAAGTACTAAAGATAATACTTTAAGACGTATTAAAATACTTTTCCCCACATCAGTCTACACTCCATACAACATAATGACAAAAACTGGTTTTTAACATCTTTGCAAATGTGTTAAAGATTTTTTAAAAATCGAATGATTCCATTGCGTGAGTAATTGGTTCAGGAGCATTAATTTTGCTTGCAAACATTATCAGTTTAATGGGTATGATTTGGAAAGGCATGCATCTTAATAAAAGGTCTAACTGCTGAAAGCGAATGTTAGAGCAAAGACCAAAAAAAAACCAACCTACATGTGGATTAATGTAGAGACATTGAATAAAACAACGCACCTAGGCAAGAGTTTAGAAAAATTCTGCTGTTATGAAGGTTCACAGACGTGCACATGGTCTCCATTATCCATAAACAAAGAAAACATGTGGAACAACTACTCTGAAATCCTGGTCAAACTGAGCAACTGGCTATGGTTAGAGTGGTGGCTACAAAACTAATGATCACTCTAGTTGAGCTACATGATCATATCAGGAGAAACCCACAGAAAGAAAAGCATTGCTGCAACACTACCCCAATCTGTGCTTTTTGCAGATGTGGCCAGACTCTCCGCAGTTGAGAAAACACACTTGGAATCTGCAAAATAGCACGTAAACAACCCTCAGAATGAATCTCAGTTGCAAGCATCACATCTGAAGGAAACCAGGCACTGCTCATCACCTGCAGAGCACCATGCCAAAAGTGAGCTGGTAGCAGCCTCATGCTGTGGGGCTGTTTTGCAGCGGCAGGGACTGAGGTATTCAGAGTAGAAGAAAAGCTCAATGCACCAAAGTAAAGATGTAGCCTTAATGAAAACCCATTTCAGAGCATTCAGAAGCTCAGACTGGACAGAAGGTTCACCTTCCAACAGGACAATGACCCTGAGCACACAGCAAGAGTGGCTTATAGACAACTCTGTGAATGTTCTTGAGTGGCCCAGCCAGAGTCTGGGCTTGAACCCAATCAAATATTTCTGGAGAAACTGTGTGAAATGTGTGTCTGCCCCATCCAACCTGACAGAGCTTGAGAGGTGAACAGGTGAGGTGAAGAATGGCAGATAATTGCCAAATACTGATGTGCAAAGCTTGCACACAAGGCTGTAAAGGTGCTATAGCTAAGTACTGGGTTAAGGGTTTGAATACTTATGAAATGTAGTTGTTTAAATATATTTATTGATTTATTTTTTAGAAATTTACAAAGTTGGGACAGATAAGGCTAAAACATGACAAAATATGCAAAAAATGAAGGCACTGTATATGCATACAGTCGTGTTTATCAGGCTGAATTGACAGATGTGTTATGAAGGTGTTTTGTTTCTGATTATTTGTTAGCATTACAATTAGTGTAATGTTAATGCAGTTTCATTACTAAACATTGAGAAAGGTCTCGAGTTCAAATGCAAACAAACATGTTTTGGTGATCTGCTTTGCATCGTGACATTATGATCACTCTCATATTTTTTGGTTTTTAGCCGGTAAAGAGCAGACAGCCTCACATTTTTCTGTGGCGCAGACTGATAGCAGTCAAAGTGAGAGAGGGCAACCAAGTAAAGCTGGAAAAAAGCAAGGTCACAATTCACTCTAAATGAGATGGGTGAGTAGAGCAATCCTGTGAAACTTCGGTAACAGCACAGATCTTTTACACGTTTTTTATTCCTTTACCTGTCTGATGTATTGCGTGGGCTAATGGCCAAAGATACGGCAGACACATTGATTCCTTGAGAAAGTGGAAGAGAGTCGGAGAGAGTGAGAGGGCAATGATGCATTGTCTGCTTGAAGGAGTAGACCAGACAAACTCTAAGCAGGATTTGAAAGGAAATTATTTTTCTCTCTTCCCTCACTCTCCGCCCCTCACTGTTTCTTAGCCAGATCTGAAATAGTTTAGTGCTTAATTAGCCTGTTAAACAAAATCTGCCATCTCTTTACAGCAATCTTCACAGACACTCGCACATACGCAAACACTGAAGCACACACTAATACTGCAGTCTCTCATTTGCATTCCCAGTTCTCCAACTCTCAGAGCCCAGAGCTCTGATTAGTCGACTCTAGGGAGGAAGCCTTCAAGAGATTCCTGCTAGTCAAGCCACAACAACAAAGTGTGCATATATCTGTGTGTGTGTGTGTGTGCGTGTGTGTGTGTGTGTGTGTGAGTGAGTGTCTCTGACAGCTTTCTGACAGATGATGTCTTCTTCACAGGATATACTGAAAACATATAACTGAATGAAATCATATATTACGTCTGTTGATTCTACTGAAGAAAATGAATCTTTTATTCAGACCTTGCTGACATTCTAAAAAGCCATTATTTATGCATAGCACATTTATATCTAAATTAGATTTTCAAAGCAATTACATAGATATGTGTGCATGGTCGCCGTGATTTTGCCAAGTATGACATGATTTTGGATCAACATTACTGTCCAAAAATATAGACTTCTCTCAATACAGTGTCTTCCTCTAAACCTAATCCTAATCAAAATGTATTCCTAAAATCAGGGGGAAATGACAGCTCCGTATTATCCCTCAATTCTGATTGGTTGATTGGAATGTTGTTCCAGGAACATCTCGTACTTTGTGAAATCTGTGTGACCAGCTTTGCTCTCTATATACAATATTCGTTTTATGGATGGATAACTTTCTCAAGTTTACCAAGGCTGCACAGTAACATTACAAACTTGTGTAAACGAAACATTGTCACATATGTGTTGCAGACCCTATACATATACATGATTATAAATTCAAGCACACCGATATAAGCTACTTAAAATAAAGTGTATCAAGATTGTACTTAAGTGTAAGTAGCAGTGTAACAGACTCGGACTGTAACATATGTGTAACAGTAACTGCCTGTTACATCTACATAATTACAATCAGTAATTACAGGTTGTTCCATAACTTAGTTACACGATAAGTACATTTTATTTAATGTAGGTACAATGGTTACTACTAAGTACCTAATTAGGTATTATCACACCTTCAAATAAAGTGTTACCCAAAGTTTTGTTTGACACGAGGGTAAGTAATTAACGTTAACTAAGCCTTTATTCATTATTCATTTAATTTTCTGTTTCTTTTTTTGAAACACAGCATCAATAATTCTAAATGTTTACTGTAGCTTTTGATCAAACTGAAAGCATCACTGATAAAAGTATTCATTCTTTAAAGGAAAAAAAAATCTTTGAACGATAACATACACGTACAGTACAAAAAAATGTCTGATTTTTATTCAAATTAGCATGAATAGATTCCGCCCTGTTCAAAAAAGTCTGCTGCAATTAATGATGCGTTATTTCCCCCACAGAAGGCAGGTAAACAGAATTACATTTAAACGAGACATGTCAAAACTTCCTGCTAATCACAGCAGCCGTTATTCATCAAATAATGGATTAGAAGCATTACAAGCAGGCATTTATCCAGACACGCAGTCTAGTGATTCAAGTACTTGGACTGAAGTAGCGTTGAAGTGATGTTGTTCAAAGCCCCACCAAACTATGCCAGATCCTGATAGTCTGCTGCGTCCTCCACAACGCCAACCAGCGAGAGCGGGAAACGCGGCACGGAAATTTGCATAATTCCTTTACCGAATCGGCCACTAAAACAATGCAGACAGTGCAAATAAACAATGCTATCAGCAGGCACAATGCATTCTTAGTGAACTCCCCCCTGAAAATAAAAATGCATTCACAATGTTTTTTTTTTTCTAGAGCAATCCATTGTGCTTTTTTTGTGTTCAGTTCTGTCTCGGTGTCACATGGCTGGTCATTTGGGAAATTAATACAAACACAAGAATTAAACGACCCTTATGGGAATAAACACAGACTGTTTACAGCCACCATCTTTCGGGCATATCACTTTCTCTTCTTCATTTTCTGTTTATTTCATCCCCTCCATCTTGCTATTAGCCTCCCTCTGTGACCGCGGTCTCCAACCATCATTACTTTCCACCTCTGCGCGACCTGCTTTACTCCCTCTCTTTCTGGTGGTTTACCAGTCCTCATCACTCTTCCCATCGCTGAATGTGTACACGTGTCCCTCTCTGCTGCTCCCCTGTTGCCCTTCTTTACCCCCTTCCGTCTCCTCGCTCATATTTATTAATCACTCCATTTCCCTCCTCTTCGATCCCTCTCCCTCTCTACATGATGGAGCAGATGCACAGCTTCCCTCTAAATCTGGCTGGATTACAGAAACTAACAGCTGCTGCTAATGTTACCACCATCCAACAGCGTGCTACGGAGAGGGAGAAGGAGAAGCGAAGGATGATGGTGCAGAGAAAGAAAAGAAGCAATAGAGGACAGAAATTAATAAGTCAGCAAGGAAGGGAGGGATGAAGGGAGCAATATATGAAAATGAACACAGGGAAACAGTAGACAGATGCTCTGTTTCAGACCTTAATGAGCTGCCTACGGAGGCAGCATTTAAGGCAGCATAGGTGCGCTTCCAATGCAAAGGCTGTTCTAAAAGGTAGGCAACTCAATTATGAAACTGCTCATTTGGGCCAAATTTAAAGGCAGCGGCATCATGTATTCTTCACAGACAATGCAATCCTGGAAGGCACTGTGCCAAGATCCCTGAAAAATGAAATCCTACCCGGGAGATGAAGACAAAAATGTTCATTGTAATCAATATGGAATTAAAAACAGAAATGTAAATAATTAAGTTATGTGATGATAATTGTCACATCTCTGGACTCTGTGTTTATGTTTTTGTTTCATGCCATGTGCTCCCTGTGCCCTGCCTTCCCTCTGTGTTAATTATGTTATTGTCATCAGCTGTGTCTCGTCAATTACCCTGTGTATTTAAGTCCTGTGTTTTGAGTTCTGTTTGTCCGAGCGTCGAGGTCCTTACCTGATGTCTACCCCTGTGTTTATCCTGCCTGCCTGTTCGACCTGCCTGTCTGTATATCCTTTATTTTTCCATTTTTGGAATTAAACCCTTTTATTTTCATTTAATCTCGTTGTGTGCTCTCGTGCTTACCACACAATCGTGACAGAACGCTCGGACCTCAAAAAAGTAAATAGCGGCGTATTTTCCCCCTTATTTTTTGTTTTTTGTTTGTCATGTTTGCCCAGTTCAAAGACCCAAACTTCCTCATCCGCCTGCTGGAGCAGGGGGATTGCTCTCTCGAGGACTATACAGAACTATTCCTCGAACTGGCCAACGACTCCCGCTACCCGGACTGCTCTCTGCTCGAACTCTATTTCCGCGGACTTAACACCTCCAGCCAAGCGCAGCTGTCCGGGAGCGGTCCTCGAGAGAGCCTTCGCCGCGTACGTCGAGTGGGTGCTGGTGTCCTGCAAATCTACAATGATGGTTGCGCCCGAGGACAACGACACCAGCCCCACTCCAGATCCAGAGCCCAAATCATCCCTTCACCGCATGGTCGAGCCCCAGCCTGAGCCCACCGCTGACACGGGGGCGGAGTCGAGCGCGACCACGGACCCATCGCCAGAGAGAGCGACAGAGCCGTGGGGCGTAACAGGGACCGAGCCGTATCGTCCAGACCAGGTGCGCGAGCCAGCTGGCGGAGCTCCAGCGGTGGAGACAGCCGACTGCGAGGAGAGCGCGAGGTGGAGCTCCGCCCACTACACATCGGCTGAGGATGAGCTGATCATCCACCTGGGGCTGCTGGATCTGCAAAGGAGCTGGATGATGTGGACTTGGACTTGGACTTAGACTGGGCACCTCCCTGTATCCTGAGTTCCTGTTCCCGTTCAGCTACCCGTTAGCCCGCTGGTTCCGCCCAGCCGTCCCGTTAGCCCGCTGGTTCCGCCCAGCCGTCCCGTTAGCCCGCTGGTTCCGCCCAGCCGTCCCGTTAGCCCGCTGGTTCCGCCCAGCCGTCCCGTTAGCCCGCTGGTTCCGCCCAGCCGTCCCGTTAGCCCGCTGGTTCCGCCCAGCCGTCCCGTTAGCCCGCTGGTTCCGCCCAGCTGTCCCGTTCCAGTGCCCGCGCCACGTGCGCTCTGTCCCGTTCCAGTGCCCGCGCCACGCGCTCTGTCTCTGTCGTCCAGTGCCGCGCGCACGTGCGCTCTGTCCCGTTCAGTGCCCGCGCCACGCGCGCGCTCTGTCCGTTCAGTGCCCGCGCCACGTGCGCTCTGTCCCGTTCAGTGCCCGCGCCCGCGTCGCGCTCTGTCCCGTTCAGTGCCCGCGCCCGTGCGCTCTGTCCTGCGTTCAGTGCCCGCGCCCGTGCGCTCTGTCCCGTTCAGTGCCCGCGCCCGTGCGCTCTGTCCCGTTCAGTGCCCGCGCCCGTGCGCTCTGTCCTGCGTTCAGTGCCCGCGCCCGTGCGCTCTGTCCCGTTCAGTGCCCGCGCCCCGTGCGCTCTGTCCCGTTCCTGTGCCCGCGCCCCGTGCGCTCTGTCCCGTTCCTGTGCCCGCGCCCCGTGCGCTCCGTCCCGTTCCTGTGCCCGCGCCCTGTGCGCTCCCTCCAGTGCCCGCGCTCCGTCCCGTTCCAGTTGCCCGCGCCCGCGTGCGCTCCCTCCAGTGCCGCCTCAAGTTTTCCCACCCTCCCACCCTTGCCACACCACGTCGATGGATCCCAGCAGCCCCTGCGCTCATCCTCAGCAAACCATCAGGAGCTCGCCACGGGTCTGCCGGTCTCCATCGCCGTCGAGGTTGAAGGAGCCCTCGCCTCACCGTCCTGCCTCCGAGACCCAGACTCCTCCTCGGCCCGTAGACCCGTCGGCTCCCCCTGGGCTCCTAGCTCCCTCCTCTACACCGTGGTCCGTCAGTCCACCAGCTCCACCAGGCTCCATCGTCCCTCCGGCTCCGCCTTGGTCTGTCGTCGACCATCCGTCGCCTCGGGATTCCTCTCCTCGGCCGCCTCGCCCCTCCATCCCACCGGCTCTGTCAGGCTCCTCCTTCCCTCCGGCTTCACCTCAGTCCTCAGTCGCTCTGGCTCCGCGCGTCCTTCCCGTCCCCGTCTCCGTGTCAGTCGCCGAAGCCTGCGGCGTCGCCTGGACCTCCAGCGCCCGGCGTCACCCTGGCTCTTCGGCTCTCCGTCTCCACCTCAGTCTCCTCCTCCACCTGCTCCGCCGCCGTTGGTCGGCCCCATGGAGTCGATGGCTGCTCCTCCTCCATGGCTCCTCCCTCCGTCGGCTCCACCTTGGACCACCATAGCTGGGCTCTGGATCTCCTCCTGCTCCGGACTCCTCCTGTCTCCTCCCTGGCTCCTCCCTCCGTCTACACCTCCTTGGACCCTTTCTGCCTTCTGCCTGCCCACTCCTGGGGATCCGTCCTCCACCACAACCTCCTCCCAAGACCCGGTATCCCCAAATCTTAGTCATTTTGGTTTTTGTTTGTTTTTGTATGTTACCCTTTAGGTGCGAGGACGCACCTTCCGGGAGGGGGGGGTAATGTCACATCTCTGGACTCTGTGTTTATGTTTTTGTTTCATGCCATGTGCTCCCTGTGCCCTGCCTTCCCTCTGTGTTAATTATGTTATTGTCATCAGCTGTGTCTTGTCAATTACCCTGTGTATTTAAGTCCTGTGTTTTGAGTTCTGTTTGTCCGAGCGTCGAGGTCCTTACCTGATGTCTACCCCTGTGTTTATCCTGCCTGCCTGTTCGACCTGCCTGTCTGTATATCCTTTATTTTGCCATTTTTGGAATTAAACCCTTTTATTTTCATTTAATCTCGTTTGTGCTCTCGTGCTTACCACACAATCGTGACAATAATAATATTTTTCAAATGAATTTAGAAAAATAAGAAAATGCGTATGAGATTAACATAAAAATAAAAACTACCATTTAAAAATGATGTAATTTAATGTATTTATTTGTTCGTTATTAATTAATTTGTTTATTTATATATATTTATATTTCTACTTCCATATTTTTTATATTTTATATTTTTATATATTTATTTATATATTTTTATGTCATTTAAGATTTAAAATGACATAAAAGACTATTATATATACTATATACTATATATATATACTATATATATATTAATGTTGTGCTTTCTATTTATCAACAAATCCTGGATAAAATTATCAGTTTCAACACAAACATTACTCAGCAAATTGTTTCAAACCTTATTAATATATTACCATAATATAGCAATTATTAATATATTAATATAATATAGCACCAAATTGGCATATTGGCATCTTAAAATTTAACTTAAGCAGATTTTTGAGTTTTCTCAACTTAGAAAATTCCTACAAAAATAAGTAAAAAAAAAAAAATCTGCCAAGCTGGTTGCCTTAAAATTGGCTCAACTCTTTTTTTTTTTTTACGGTGTGGAGTAATTGCTGCTACGGCTTTGCCTTTACAGCAATAAATTACATTTAGAATATTAAAATAAAAAGTTATTTTAAATCAGTGATATTTCACAATATTAAAAAAAATTTTATCAGGTAAATGCATTGTTGTGTTTAATATAGTGCTGTAGCAAATAAATGCCAAAGCCGCATGTGTTAGCTGCATGCTACCAACACACCAAGTCAACAAGTCAAGTCTCAACAAGCAATTCTGCCTAAATAGAATAACTGTTCTAAATCAGTCACTTATGAGATTCCATGACCATTAGGGTGCTTCCTGTGAAGTCAGCTGCCTGCTGTATGTAGGCAGTGAGGCAGCACACTGAGTTCTGGAACAGAGCTAAAAAGAGGACAAGACTCACACACACACACACACACACACACAAACACGGCCGTGGTGGTCATTAAACTCAGCACTCTTCTGAGCCTCAGTGGAGATGCTACAAGCTGCTTCTCCTTCAGCATTCCCTACGCTTTGAAACATTATACGATTTAGACACTTTTGAAACACTACAGGTACATGGTTTTAATGGGGCTTGTCTTGTAATGTGCTCTTTGCCTGAAAACCACCTTCCACATCTGAGGATGCAGCGATAATGGTTGTCCGTGATGGAGGATAGTATATCTAAACTGTATTGAAAAGCAAGCAGTGTGAGATGCTTTTCCGTTAGAAAAACAGTCGAGGGTGCAACAATCCTGAACGAAATGCTTACACACGTGAACACTTTTAGTCGTACTTAGTCTTCTCATCCACATTATACCTTCCCCTGGGCCTGAAATAGATCATACTCATCAGTCAATTAACAGAAATCTGTACTGTGAGAAACCCGCTGCCGCACCACAACAGACACCTGGATGATGCATGTGTGAAGCTTTCTAGCACGACACACACACACACACAAATAAACTGATTTCTTGAAACGTACACCCTATTAATAGCTTGTGGCTACTGGTACCATTAAGTAATCTAATCCAGTTACAGCTCATAAGCAGCTTCCTAAAACATAAATTATTTACCCTCTTTAAATCTGAAGTTTTGCCTCTTTGTCGCCATCTATGTTTGAAAACCCGGTATTGCAGTTCCTTGCAGAATTATATTCCATGGATGGGGTTGTACTCTGGCGCGGATGAATCTAATGTTTTGAGGTGAATGTGTAGATGTCAGTTCACCAGAGTGAATCCTGTACTCCTGTACACAGATTCTAGCCTACGGCTTGGAATATATGACCCATATAAATATTTTCACCGGCTATTGTCATCTGAACAAGTAATGAGCAAGTAAAAAAATGCAAAAAAGCATTACAATAAATCACTCTACCAAAGATGATTAGTCTAACGATCAGTTAGCTCATATCGCGGCAAACAGTGCAGTTGTTAACATTGTTATACCTTATTCTCAAATTATGAATGCAGAGCCCATTTGTATTTAAAGCAACATGGACTAGAATGGCTTGATAAAAAAAAAAAAATTTTTTACACTATCAGTGAGAAATTTTAACAAAAGTATGTTAAAGACTCTTCGTTAAGACCCTGAAGAATCATATCTACAGTGTTGGACATGCTACTTTAAAAAAGAGTTAGTAACTGAGTTAACTTAAAAAAATAAATAAATAAATAAATAAAAAAAAAAATAATAATAATAATAATAATAATAATAATAATAATAATTCAAATGGCTCAAATATTCAATGGCTTAAATAATTCAAATATTAAAATGGCAAACTTGGATGCTCTCAATATTAAATGTTAAATTAATGAAATACTCTCTAAATATAATCAATTATTAATTTACATTATTTATCTACTGACATATAGCAGCAGTCAGTCAAGAATTATAATATAATATTATTATAATTTAGCATTGTATGATGACAGAACCTTAGTATTCAGAATTACTTTAGTATTAGAAACACTTTTTTTTTAATTAAAGAGATAACAAAACTACTAGGGATTTTACTACTATAAACGATTTAAAACGCACTAAGGATTAATGAGTTGCTGGGTTCATGAATATTAATCACGTAGTCATTAATAGAATTTATTGGCTGAAATCAAAACAGGGACGCGGCGCCAGCCAATGAGATTGTCGTTAGCGCATTAGCTCCGCCCACTGCCAAAGAAACCGGCGGTTCTTAAAAGCTGAAGAAAAGAGAAAAAAAAGAAAAAAGATTTGCCTTATGGTACATCAAAATTTTATTTTAGCGATATCGTAATAAATTATAGCAATGCCACATTTGTCAATGCAGTTAGTAACGCTGTTTATATAAAACGCTGTTATTCCCATCACTGCATATCAACATATCGATCCTATAATTCTGAAAACAGCTGCCTTTCCTTTCATTCTAACTTTTGTCATCACTCTTATGCTTTTAGCGTACTACGACATTTCAGCTGTAGCAGTCCAAGAGAAGCAGCCAGAAGAGAGACTTCGAGGACTAAAGCACCGTGTAATGAACTTCAGCGTGACAAACACACTATCTAGATTCTGAAGGAGGATGGATGGAAGACGTATCCTGCTTGTGTTTGTGTCCGCCTGATGGATATTTATTCGTTTGTTCAGTTTGTTGCAACAAGTTTTAAAAAGTTAAGCGGCCCTACAATACCCGAGCAATAAAGATCACAGATAGTCATGCATGATAAAGTGTTGGAGGGAGGCTGGAAGAACTGATGGGATAAAAAACGAACATCCTCATCATATACTTAGCCTACATTTAATATAATTTCCAATTATGTTTAAAAGAAACTGTGCTAATTATAACCACCGGGTTAAGACGCGTTCCTGCCTCAGAGTTCTGCGAGCGAGCAGTAGCGATGTTTCTAGTGTCTTATCTGATTGGAGATGTGATAAAAATGCATGCGACAATCTGTAGATGCACAGCTGCAAGTATCTACGTCTCACAGATGGGCCGTAGGGGGGTTATTCTTGCCTATGAATACAGAACATTGTATAGTACAATGAGCGGAGTTGAAAGAAGTCTTACGCAAGCAGACCTACACGCACACACATAACTTCTCTAACGTGCACACACACACACACACACACACACATACTCAATCATCCATCCAGCATTCTCAACTGTCACACGCTCATAATCACAGAAACATCTGTCCCTGTGTTTTCAGAGAAACTGACCTTGTTTACCTCTTTTGCAGCAATTATGCATGACAAACACATCTGAATCTCTGAGAACATGAGAGAACACACTCAATTTAAGCTGCTGTCTCGGATAAGAGGCTGTACTGTCAGCTTGTGTACATCTTGTGAGTGTTTTTGCGAGTGAATGTGTGTGTGTGTGTGTGTGGGGAGGGTCTATCAGCATGAACACAAACTTGTTAAATTTGTTAAAAACAGGGCTTTACGACTCAGATAAACAGCTTTAGCTGAGTTCAGTTTTGTTTTCTAAGTATTTATTTTTGTGCTGAGGAAAATTAAAATCCTGGCACCACAACAATGCCATCGCAGAGATTAATTATACAGGGTGAAGAGTGAATTCGTACCCATTTTTTGCGCCCAACCTCTTTTGTCCAGCTCTTGAAAATCCCAAATAACGTCCACCCCGGTCAGTTTTTTTCATTGGCTTTCCATTTGGAAACATTTAAAGACGCGTGGTGAGAATTCTTTTCTTTCATGCAACTCGCTGCATGCATTTTTGTTCAGAATTCAACTCCTTACCATTTAAACGTCATTCATTTTATTATTGTAATTATTGTTTTGTGCTTCACGGTTGAAAATTTATCGTCAGGAATTTCATTTAACAAAAAGTCTTTTAAAATGTATAATCGAATGGAAATATAACAATTAATTCAGTGCAGAATCTTTTCGTTCGCACAACAAAACTGTGAAAAATGGATGAAGGATATTGTTTGTATAATATTTCATTGATAAAAATTGAATTAAGATAATGCTGGGAAGTGACTCTCAGTGTAGCTCTGGAAATGAACTTTTATGAGAGAGAAAAAATGACCAGAGCTTATCATCATTATCAACATAAATATTTATTATCTCGATTCCCATCGGCATCCCTCATACGACCTCAGAATTAATGTATTTTGTTAGCATTCGTACCGTTACATTCATCGAGGTGGATGAAACTTGTACAGGAGGAGAGTTTGTGAGATCTATTAGTTCAAATTTATAGTCTCATTGAGAATGATTGCCTCAAGCCTCGAGATAACAAGGAATGTGTTTGAAATGTGTTTTATCAAGGCTCTGCTAAAGGAAAGATTTATTATGGACACACATAAAAAGAGGCCATTGACTGTGTTGTTTCTCGGCTATAATTTTCCCTCCAAGTCCTTATGAAATTTGTAATGATACCATTTATTTTATTTTATTTTTAGACATTGATCTGAGATTCCTGGAATCAGACGGCATGAAACGCTGAAAAATTAAAGGAGCAGATCTTCTAGGTGAGAGGACGTTTAATGTGGGATTGCTGAATTAAAATAAGTCTAGCTATTAAAATATAATATCTGGGAGAGTATATCTTGCAACAGAAAATCACAAAGGAAATGATTAATAAAAAATAATTAAATTAATTAATTAATTAATTCCATGATTTATAAAAAAATATTTAATAATTCACAGTAAAATGTAACTGGCCCAAGGAACATCCAAATAATATATATATATATATATATATATATATATATATATATATATATATATATTATTATTATTATTATTATTATTTTATTTTTTTTTTTTTTTGCAGTAAATTTATCATTAAACATACCTAACTGTAAATTGTGATTTTCTCATATTAGCTAAAAAAATGTACATTAACATGCCAAATGTAACTTGTCACACTCCTTGTCACAGCAATTGCTTTTTGGGTCAAGCAACATACCGCATATTCTTCATGTATCAGTACAGAAAAAATAAAAATTGGAACCAAATCTGCTGCCCAGCTTCAGCGGTGCTACGCTAGCTGTTATCAAAAAAATAAACCCATAAATATGCATCACCTTGACTTACGTGTTCAGACCAATTTTGCACAGAAATTTGTAGAAGTTCCCCACTTCTCTGGACTACCTTTAAGATGTTTCCACACTTCTAGTCTAATTGACCAATAAAACAAAACATTTACAATAACAGGTTTTCGAAAAGTACATGTTTTATGAACGTTGTTCTAGCAATATCAAAAGGAAATGGACAATCACATCCACCACTGCTGCAACCCCAGACATTGCCTTTCATTTATACAGAATTTAGCTGCATTTATCCGAGATTTCATTGCTCACTGTGCATGCATGTATCCCTGTTCTTACATAGCAAGATCTTATTTATATGATAATAGAGAATGGCTTAACACTTGGCAGCTGAATCATAATGGCAAATGCCTTCATAAAAACAACACATAAACACGCATTAAAGTGAGAGCAAGAGAGTGGGAGTTGATTTTTGATGCTCTCTGGGGCTATGAAAACGTACAGGATTACTCAGGACTGGAGTGCAGCTGCAGGCTTTGCCTGTAGTGCGAAAATCAAGTGTATGTGTGCATGAGAAAGAGACGAACTGTGAGAATTTGAACAATCTGCTGAGTACTAACAGATGCTGAACTCATCAATAAGGAAGGCCCGATGGTCTGGGGAAAGCGTTAGAGAATTTCTGGCACTTGACGGAACTGTCACTTTCTCTGACAAACTTTGGATTTTTGTAAACATTGTTGTTATATTGTGCAGACCTAAAATATTTCAGTATTTCAGAAATGCAAGAATGTCTCTTGGAGGCAATATTTTTTTAATTATATATTATAAAGTAATGTTTGTTTTTTAAAACAATACTATAAAACTATCTATCTATCTCATTTGGAGCTCAAAATATTGTATCTATGTATCTATCTATCTATCTATCTATCTATCTATCTATATATATATATATATATATATATATATTTTTTTTTTTTTTTTTTTTTTATTGCACATAAAATGTAAGCCTGACCCTTTACAACAGACACTTATACAGTGTCACTAAAATAATGGATGAAACATTTTAAAGTCACTATAAAAGCATTGACGTGTTCAATCTGTTTTCTGAGAACAATTGAATTTAGATAAAACACTTTCTGCCCTGCGTGATAGGTTATCCATCGTAAGCCCCGTTTCTCTTTGTTGTTTGTTTGTGGGGGGAAAAAAAAAAAAGAAACTATCCATCGCTTTCATTTTGCTGAAATCCTCCCACATATCCATCCCTCCATTCATCCGCCTTCGTGTGTGTGGGAAGGAGCATTAGCATTCCTCTAAGCTTCTCTACTGTATGCGATTTGTGTCATGCGACCGGAGTATCGGTATTTCCTCCGTATTTAATGTGTCCTGTGCGCTACGTGACGTGGCGGAAATGAAAAAGGTCAATTCCTATTGATTGATTACCACGGCTTGTTTACTGCCTAATGGGAAATAGAAGAAAAATGGTGAGACACACACATAGAGGGTCTATTGATAAACTGGCGAGAGCAGTAAAATCAACAACCCGATCAACTACAGCAGAGATTGAGAGCTGTTCCCGGCCTTCAACCACCTTCAAACAACCTCACGTTAACATTAGCATACGCGCTACGCAGGAGGGATGACGGGGAGCCGTTTTTTATTCTGCCTATTTTCCTAATAACATACAATATTTTGAGCTCCAAATGAGATTTTCAAATCATTTATCAAAGAAAATAATAAGACGTCTGTGATAGAGCACCTATCGGAGCAGCAGAGATGTGAAACTATGTGGGTAGAGTTCATTGCCGCCCCGTCTCTTGATTTAATCCTACTAATGAATGCTCAGCACGAGACTCATCCAACCTTTCCATTCAAACATCCCTAGAGTGTGTGTGTGACGCGAACGAGGGAGGGAGGGGTGCCAAAAGGGCCGAGGTGAAGGATCAAGAGACACAAACGCGTGCCAACATATCTGAGCTGTCACGTGACAACAACAGCAGATTTAACGTAGGCTGTTTATGACAACATCCTGCAGATATTGTCATCGTTTTCGTAAAAGGTCATCTTAATTTAGCCGATATTTGTTAAATTTGTTATTTGATGCACAACTGCATGTTCAAACATTTCAGATTTTAAACATGTATCAGCATTCATGAAAAGCAAGCACACACATAACTTGTACATTTACATCATTTTGTGCAAATTTTAACGCTTTTTTTTTTTTTTTACTCATCAGCACACGGTCTCTGTACGTAACACTACAAGAAACGAACCCACTAGCTAATTATTATTTACCTGTGATAATAGCCACCTTATTTTCCCCCGTAGGCCATTGCACACTGAAGTCCGAAAGGATGACTAACAAAAAAAAAAAAAAAGAAATGCAAACATTTCGGACCTTTTTTTATACATTTACTGCTTGATATCGTAAACCGGCGCCAAAGAGAGAGCCAAAAAGAAATGGACCTCTGCCGCTGCGCTGACATTTTATAATAAGTATACGATAATATGGTATTTACCGAATTCTTCATTGTGTTAGATAATGCTTTGTTAACCTCACTGTTCTCATTCTGGATTAAGTCACAGGAAACTTCTAGTTCTAGGAACTAGCCATGGTCGTTCCTAGAGAAGCAATTTTCCCCTCAGGTCATTTTTCTGGTTGCATTTGTTCCAGCAGCAGGAACTCCGGCCGACAGCAACATCTTTATTCCCAGCATTTGTGAACGTCATTAACCAATGAATTGAGGACCCCGTGATCGGGACTGTTGTGTATCGTGATAATGGAAAAATGGAAATGATATGTGACTCAAAACAACATAAAAATTATACTAAATATGTATGTGAGTCCTTATTGCATTTGAATGCAATTAATGTATTCTAAAAGGTAAAAATGGCATTTTCCCATTTTCCTAATCTAAATTGACAAATGTTCGCTTCTAAATGCCCCGATAGATCAATGTAAACATGACGCGACATTATTTTTAATTTTTTTATTCGATTTGAAAGAAGACAGCAACAGCAGCGGTATGGCGTAACATTTATCTGCTTGCTACCTTTCCTTTCGTTCTTTTCATGGCTTTGGAAAACTTGCGTCTGTTGCTTTTTGCATAACATCGGGTCGTTGACACAAGCTTCATCGTAATTTCTCAGATTTTGTTAAAAATGGCGTCATTTTAGTTTGTTCTTCGATTAAGGGCCTTTAATAAGTAATAAGCAATTCCTTTACTACAGCCTAATTATAGTTGAGTGTTAATTAATTAGTGACAATGAATGAATAACTTGCTATCATATATAGCCTATTAACATATTAGCAAATGCAGAGACTGCGGTATATAAACTATTAACCTATTGACTAATAGTTTGTTAATAATTTTAGCACTTTATGTATACAGTATATATATATTTAGTGAGGAACCTGACTCTGTGCTTTAATAACGACAATCCTAAATAATAAAATAAACTAGAGAGAGAGAGGGAGATTTAGATAATACATACATCCACGCACACATTAATATGTATATATTTATACACATTTTAGTTAATTTTCATCTGCATGCATTTCAACGCAGTGCCAAATAGACAAGCATACAGTACTCTTAGCATAACAGCTTTTTAAAACAATCTAGTAAACTGTAACAGGAGAAATCTTTTATCCAAACATCATAAAGCGTAACACAATTACTCATTCAAGTGCACACTTAAATACACGTTTTCATTCCAAACCTGCATTTTGCACTAATAAAGCAAAATTGAAAAGAAACAGAAACAGAACTTTTAATACAATTACTTATTGCAAAATAACACCTGTTAAAATAACCTGTTTTTTCCCTTTTAGATAATAAGTAAAAGACTGCACCAGGCACGCGAGAGATTGAGATCTCTTTGAAAATGCCTCTCGCTTTCTCCTCGCAGTTGAAAATCTAATTTGGTTATTGGCTAAAAAAAAATGCAACAGGCTCATATTTGATATCCCTTGATATCTTTTTTTTGCAGTCCTAATCTGTCATTTAGCAGGGAATTTATCAACAAACAATAAAGCCTGCTGGAAATTGATTGAAAGCCGTTGATCCCAGATTGCCACTATGCAACTTATTCAATGAAAGCCCCTCTGGGAAAATAGGATTTTAATTTACTACTTATTGAAAACTACTGTCCATGCTTATTGCAGGATTTCAAAAGCCACGCAGAGGAGCTCGTTTATGCTATATAACATGCATGAAACAGCTGGAAGGACAATATAACAATATTGCCAGTGTGAGCGAACAAATTATGCCACAAAAGACGATAACAAGACTGTGTAAAAAGAAGGGACGAGGTCCCTCAGGGAGAGTGATTGATAATTGGATTTTCACAGGTCTGTGTTGAGCGGTTGATCACTGTCATCTTGATGAGGTTTGTTTGTGTAATTGTGTAATGGCTGATTGATTGTGGGAGGCATTGTGAGACACATGGACTGTTCTGTACCCTTGTGTGTGTGTGTGTGTGTGTGTGTGTGTGTGTGTGTGTGTGTGTGTGTAGTGGTTACAGAGTACAGTGGGGTGAAGTTCAGCCAGGAGATGAAGCAATTGCCGTTTGTTCTGCTCTTGTCCGAGTTTCCGCACAGCGCCATCCACAAACACACCAACAACAAAAGAACTTAAAAGCTTATTCTCCAGCCAAGAGACAGAGACTGAGAGGAGAACAAAAAGGAGGGAGGGAATGAGACAGAAGAAGTACAAAGGATCCTGTGGGCTGAAATGAGGTAAAATCAAAAAGACAGAAGCTCACTCAGAGGAAGTGAGGAAAATAACAGCCCACACAAATTAATATGTCTGCGCCAGTCTGTGGAAACAAACTTCATACCCAAATGCCTGATTATTATACGTCTGTAGAATGAACAAATGAACCTGTTGTTTAAAAATGCTAACAGGTGCAGAAAATGAATAGTAATTGAAAAATGCATCATCTAACTTACATAAAATCCCTTTCAACCCGGTTTTCTGAACCAGATCCTGTTTTTTCTTCTTGAAATAAAAAAAAAGAAAGTAAAATAACATCCACTCATCGTGGAGGAACCTTAAAATGTCCTTATGTAAGGTTTGGAGTGAAGATGACACATATGAATGACGCCAGGCATCATCTAGCTGTCAAAGCGGAGAAAATTTGTTGTCTTTTATATATATATATATATATATATATATATATATATATATATATATATATGAAAACAGCATGGTTTTACACGGCCCACTCTACACCCCCTTTAACATAATACTAATCTGCTCTCCTGATCCAGGTAACAAGATTTTCTGTCGAGTATCGCATGATTTTATTTTCTTTCTGTTTAAAAAAAATAAAAACAATTCTGTAACTTAATTTCATGGCGCCGGAATACTTTATTCTGATTGGTCGACATTATCAAAAAGCTTCTCTCTCGTATCACAACTCTGGGATGTTTGATTAATCCACAAGTTGGTTTGTTGCTGCTATCATCACCAACAGGCACAAAAAATAAGCTATTGTCATTGTCAAAGCAAACAAGTAGGCAGGCAATTCCATGCCTATAAGATAAAGAAGCCATTGAAGAACCTGTTCAATAGACGTGCGTAAGAAACCAATGAATTCTAAGCGAAGAGAAGCCCGTATATATACGCTTTGCAATCTGACTTTTACAAATCATGTAATACAGCCTTTCCTTTTTCATTTTTTTTTTAATTAGTCAGACTGAAGATTCTGATTGAAGTGGTTTTTAGATAAATCACTCTCATATAACTTTACTCTCCCCTAGTCAGTTTTAATATAACGAATGATGCAAAGATCTTTGTATAGCATTATAAACACTAAACCCCCATTCCTATTAAAATTCGTAGTAATCTCAATAAAACGTGGGTAGAAAACTGGCTCATCCGCTGGCATTGGTAGTAAAAAAAAAAAAAAATACTGTCCATAAATATTGTATAACTGGTCAGTAGCTGACTTTCTGCTGCATAGAAGAATTTTTGAATGACTGCTGTATGCTTTCCTGTGATAACAGTCTTAAATCATCAGGAGTGGGACACTGTGTGCCACATTTACATTCAAATAGGTATTGATCTGCACAGAACCTAAACCTTAAAATGATCTTTTAAATTCAGTTAGAGACTTTGCATAGGAATTGTTGTTTGCATATATGCATATATATATATGTATATATATACTTCTCTAGCGTACATAACAGAGCATTTTCTATTTTTTTTCCACACCATTCAGGATAAACCCCATTGTTTGAGCCATTCAAGCTCAAGCTCTTATCACAGACATCATGTCAGCTTGACTTCTATGGCATTTCAGTGCTTAGGTAGAGGGCTGCCTCATTGACCAAAGAGCAACCGGTCTCACTGTGATAACCCAGTGCATTTCTGCACTCGCTCTTTCTTTGAGTCTTTTTTTTATGCCTCCCTCCCTCAAGCTCTTACTTTCTCTGTTTTCTCCCTCCTGTTTGCTACCTTTTACCCCTGACAGGAATTAAAGCTGGAGGCAAGCTAAGCTTCCCAAGTGGGTCTCCAACATGGCCGGATGCGGCATGCTGAAGAAGATGCTCTTGGCTTTTCCATGTCCAGACACTGCCCTACATAAAAGTCTGTCAAGCTTGTCTGTGCAAAACTGCAGGGGCACAATGGAAAATGTGGAGCACATCTTATTACAAAGGCGAAAATTGAATTTCACAGTTTAAGCCGTTGCCAAATGTATCTGTGGACAAAAAAAAAAAAAAAAAGTCATAGCAGACAGGAAATATGTTGAGCTGAAAAATGAAGGTAAATGTTTTTGTGACGGTAAATGGATAGATAAAATACTACCCTGACACATTTAAGATGGAAATTCAGAATCAGTTTCATGTGCTGTGGGTAAATGAACAATTTTCTGTTAAATATAAATGTAAAAGTTATTTCACTAATGATAATATAGTGTGTGCGTTTAGCATGCCTTACATAGCACAGTGTCAGGTATAACAAGTATATCTTGTTATCCTAAAACAACTAGTTGACTCATAGAGGAGTTTAGAAATGACAGACTGTTCACAGAAATGTCAGCTATGCTTCCTTCAGTCTGGTCCCGGTCTTGTCAGGTCCACAGACAACCCACAATTATATTCGCAGGCCATCTGATGCATATAGCAGACAAAATAGCAAGCGCTCGCTGAAACTTGGCTGGTTTAGCACAACTTCCTTAAAAAATAAAATCATTATTTCCGTGTAGACTTTGCAACAGTTACGCGTCCTCGCTTCCTCCGTGTCCTTCAGCGTTATTGCATTTATGTAAAGTGAGGGAAACAGAAAAAAGAGATACTGCGTAAATGACCTTACAAAAGAGCTTTCTTCTTTATCTTTTTAGCATGGTCGTGGCGCTTTTTGATGACATCACAAGGAATGCGAACGAGTTTCTGTAGCAGCCTGACCCTTGCTTTACACGCTCATTTTAATTCTAAACAAATCATCTTCAGAACGGAGGGCTTGACTGCACAGCATTCGATCGAACCAAACGGGACTGCTGAGACCACATGAACACAGCCTGCAAGAACAAATCTGGGTTCAGGGAGGATTCAAGGTTGGCAGCAGTTCCTAATAATGTGGTTCAGATGAGGTAAATGCAGACACGGCATAAAAAGAAGAGATTATTTAAAACTTCACTATCCCTTTCTTTCTCTTCTGCTTTCTTTCTTATAGCCCTACGGTCACAGATATTACAGCACAAACGAACTTTGCTTTGCACGCCAGTTTGAATTTAATCTAGAATTAGCCTATTTATATGTAATCGATGTACTGTAAAAAAAAAAAAAAAAAAAAGACACTGTGACTCATTTCTTTTGTGACTACAAACTCAAGCAACATTCTAATAGCATTTGTATCATTTGTGTAAAGCATTTCATTTTCAGCAAATTGCAATATTAGACTACACTCAGCAATGTAACAAAGTATGTTAGTCCGGTATTTTCAAAATTGCGAGGCTTGAAAAGAGGAAATGAAAGGACGAGGATGAAAGCAGAGACAACAGCGGGGAAAAAATAGGGAGAACAAAGAGAAATAGCTATAATGGCTGGTTTCCTACAACTCACTGGTGTTGTAACTAAAAACTAGAACTAGAAATGAGTGCTGCTGCTGAAAGATCTGCATAACAAACAGTGGTAAAAACGAAAATCCCAAGGGAGTGGTGGGACATTTCTGGAGTCTAGCGGGACAGAAATGAAAAGAACTGTCACAACAAAACCAGGTTGTCTTTCGCTGAAATACACATTCACACAAAAGACCAGAGAAACAAATAAAGAAATACAGTACGCTTCAAAATGGTTGGTTTCACAGGGAACGAGGCCACTGCAACAACGCCGTTCAAAGGAAATTGTGCTTCCTTTGAGCAAACAATACAGATGTTACATAGAAGCCACTGAAGGACCTCAAAAACACGCAACGTGATTTCTGCCTTTAGCAGACACTAAATGCACACACACACACACTGAGGTCATCTGAAAGTTCAGCATAGTTCACACCAAGAACGATAACTATGAAAACAACAATATTCGCTTTCACGTGTCTTAATAATCTTGAGCTCGTTGTAGCAGGATGGATTCTGATTGGCTATCAATGTTAGTATCGTTCATCAGCTTGAAAAAATTTGTTCTGAAAATGACATTGTTTCTCTGTGCCTTTATTGTTATAGTTGTGGTGTGGACTCTGCTATTATTTAATATTGAGAAAGACTTTTACAACTATATATGTTTGTTATCTTTATAGTTATCGCCCTTATTATATTTTTTATGCCATTTTTTTTGTATTTGGGCTATTATTCCATCCTACTTACTAACTAGTAAAAATCAGCAATAAAAAAAATCATGGGAACAAAAGAGTATTAATAATCAACAGAACAAGGGGCTTTTGTGATGTATATTTTGTGACAGAACATCCCGAAAACGTTTTAAATGCGGCTGGTATATGTACATACATATTGTTTGATGTTTGTTACGACCGCATGATAGTCCAGTCTTTCAGCCACTAACATCTAGGGATATTCAGTATTGGCTGATATTACAGTAAATGTTTAAAAAGTCTTGAATTAACTAATAAACAGTGTGCATCCCTGTGACTAATTATGAACAATGATGTTCCGTACAGATTACGTTTTTAGCTTCAAAATTTGCTTAATTTGAATATTTTAGCATTTTAAATTGTCGTTTTTTAACAAATTAAACATGAACTATAACTCAATTGTTTGTGTTGTTATTTCAAAATCAACCTTTCATTTAAAAAGTAAAAAGTAAAACCTGACATTAGCCCTGTCAACATCTCATCTGACTGCAGATACTGAACTGGGACAGTATGTTTTCCGCAGGCGCTTACTTTCATGCATCTTTAAAAATAAAAGTCTTGCATCAGAAAAAATGTAAAAGTTTTTTTTGTTGTTTCTTTGGCAATTTAGTCCGTGACCCACGATCCTCCAGTTGAGAAACGCTGGTCTATGGCATCTGTCACAAAATATGCACAACCATGGTGCGAAAGATTTAAAATCGCCTAGCAGGAACTATAAGTCAGTTTGGGCCAAATGTCACAGATACCCAATCTAGAAATGTATTAAATATTGACGTTGATACAAATGTCAGATCGGAGAATCTGTACTAAGAGCAACAGCATATTGAGCATACTGCCCATCAGTCCCTGAAACCGCCTTTTTAAATGCCAGATGGAGATTGGTTGAAGTCCGAACAATGAATCAGAATATAAACAAACCAGAAGATCAGAATGGCGGGATTGGTTGAAGTAACAGGGCAGAGAGCGACAGGCGAAACAACCCCATAGCGTTCTGTAGCGTAACTGTCACGACTCTGGACTTCTGTGTTTATGTTTTCGTTTCATGCCATGTGCTCCCTGTGCCCTGCCTTCCCTCTGTGTTAATTATGTTATTGTCATCAGCTGTGTCTCGTCAATTACCCTGTGTATTTAAGTCCTGTGTTTTGAGTTCTGTTTGTCCGAGCGTCAAGGTCCCTACCCGATGTCTACACCCGTGTTTATCCTGCCTGCCTGTTCTACCTGCCTGCCTGCCTGCCTTTATATCTTTATTTTGTCATTCTTGAGATTAAATCCATTTAAGTTTATTTTGAGCCTCGTCTCCTCAGTCTCTCGAAAGCGCAACCGTGACAGAACGCTCGGACCATAAAGAAGTAAATAGCGGCGTATTTTCCCCCTTATTTTTTTTTTTGTTTTTGTTTGCCATGTTTGCCCAGTTTAAAGACCCAAACTTCCTCATCCGCCTGCTGGAGCAGGGGGATTGCTCTCTCGAGGACTATACAGAACTATTCCTCGAACTGGCCAACGACTCTCGCTACCGGACTGCTCTCTGCTCGAACTCTATTTCCGCGGACTTAACACCTCCAGCCAAGCGCAGCTGTCCGGGAGCGGTCTCGAGAGAGAGCCTCGCGCCGCGCACGTCGAGTGGGTGCTGGTGTCCTGCAAATCAACCATGATGGTTGCGCCTGAGGACAACGACACCAGCCCCACTCCAGATCCAGAGCCCAACTCATCCCTTCACCGCAAGGTCGAGCCCCAGCCTGAGCCCACCGCTGACACGGGGGCGGAGTCAAGCGCGACCACGGACCCATCGCCAGAGAAGCGACAGAGTCGTGGAGCGTAACAGGACCCGAGCCGTATCGTCCAGACCAGGTGCGCGAGCCAGCTGGCGGAGCTCCCAGCGGTGGAGACAGCCGACTGCGATGAGGCGCGGAGTGGAGCTCCGCCTACTGCACATCGGCTGAGGATGAGCTGATCATCCACCTGGGGCTGCTGGATCTGCAAAGGGAGCTGGATGATGTAGACTTGGACTTAGACTGGGCACCTCCCCTGTATCCTGAGTTCCTGTTCCCGTTCAGCTACCCAGTAAGCCCGCTGGTTCCGCCCAGCCGTCCCGTTAGCCCGCTGGTTCCGCCCAGCCGTCCCGTTAGCCGCTGGTTCCGCCCAGCCGTCCCGTTAGCCCGCTGGTTCCGCCCAGCCGCCCCCGTTAGCCCGCTGGTTCCGCCCAGCCGTCCCGTTAGCTCGCTGGTTCCGCCCAGCCGCCCCCGTTCCTGTGCCCCCGCGCGCACGTGCGCTCTGTCCCGTTCCTGTGCCCGCGCCCGCGTGCGTTCTGTCCCGTTCCTGTGCCCGCGCCACGTGCGTTCTGTCCCGTTCCTGTGCCCGCGCCACGTGCGCTCCCTCCAGTGCCCGCGCCACGTGCGCTCCCTCCAGTGCCCGCGCCACGTGCGCTCCTCCAGTGCCCGCGCCGCGCGCGCTCCTCCAGTGCCCGCGCCACGCGCGCTCCCTCCAGTGCCCGCGCCACGTCGCGCTCCTCCAGTGCCCGCGCCACGTGCGCTCCTCCAGTGCCCGCGCCACGTGCGCTCCTCCAGTGCCCGCGCCGCGGCGCTCCCTCCAGTGCCGCCTCAAGTTCTCCCACCCTCCCACCCTTGCCATACCATATCGATGGATCCCAGCAGCCCCCGCGCTCATCCTCAGCTCACCATCCGGAGCTCGCCACGGGTCTGCCGGTCTCCATCGCCGTCGAGGGTGGACGATCCTCGCCTCACCGTCCTGCCTCCGAGACCCAGACTCCTCCTCGGCTCGTAGACCCGTCGGCTCCCCCTGGGCTCCTAGCTCCCTCCTCTACACCGTGGTCCGTCAGTCCACCAGCTCCACCAGGCTCCATCGTCCCTCCGGCTCCGCCTTGGTCTGTCGTCGACCATCCGTCGCCTCGGGATTCCTCTCCGGCCGCCTCGTCACTCCATCCCACCGGCTCTGTCAGGCTCCTCCTTCCCTCCAGCTTCACCTCAGTCCTCAGTCGCTCTGGCTCCGCCGCGCGTCCTTCCCGTCCCCCGTCTCCGTGTCAGTCGCCGAAGCCTGCGGCGTCGCCTTGGACCTCCAGCGCCTCGACGTCACCCTGGCTCTTCGGCTCTCCGTCTCCACCTCAGTCTCCTCCACCATCTGCTCCGCCGCCGTCGGTCGGCCCCATGGAGTCGATGGCTGCTCCTCCTCCATGGCTCCTCCCTCCGTCGGCTCCACCTTGGACCACCATAGCTGGGCTCTGGATCTCCTCCTGCTCCGGACTCCTCCTGTCTCCTTCCTGGCTCCTCCCTCCGTCGGCTCCACCTTGGACCACCATAGCTGGGCTCTGGATCTCCTCCTGCTCCGGACTCCTCCTGTCTCCTTCCTGGCTCCTTCCCCCATCTACACCTCCTTGGACCCTTCTGCCTTCTGCCTGCCCCCTCCTGGGGATCCGTCCTCCACCAGAACCTCCTCCCAAGACCCGGTATCCCCAACTCCTAGTCTTTTTTGTTTTGTTTGTTTTTCTTTCGTTGTTACCCTTTAGGTGCGTGGACGCACCTTCCGGGAGGGGGGGGTAATGTCACGACTCTGGACTTCTGTGTTTATGTTTTCGTTTCATGCCATGTGCTCCCTGTGCCCTGCCTTCCCTCTGTGTTAATTATGTTATTGTCATCAGCTGTGTCTCGTCAATTACCCTGTGTATTTAAGTCCTGTGTTTTGAGTTCTGTTTGTCCGAGCGTCAAGGTCCCTACCCGATGTCTACACCCGTGTTTATCCTGCCTGCCTGTTCTACCTGCCTGCCTGCCTGCCTTTATATCTTTATTTTGTCATTCTTGAGATTAAATCCATTTAAGTTTATTTTGAGCCTCGTCTCCTCAGTCTCTCAGAAAGCGCAACCGTGACAGTAACAATGGTACTTTCACCAGTTGAGAGCTCTTAAAAATGGAGTATGTCAAAACCTGCTACTGCCAGTACATATGCCAATAACATATAATAACCGGTAGCAGGTCGATACAGGTGGAGCTGGGGAAGGTGGAGGTTTTCAGAGTAATTCTGCTCTAGTGAAGCAAGCCATTTAAATGTAAAGCAGTAAGCTCTTTGGCTGCATATTCAACACGACTCAATTAGTGAGTAACAGTGAGAATATAATCAGTTTGCTTTAACGACCCATCAGACTGCATCATCTAGAGTTTCAGGACAGAACTTATCATATATCAAAAACATTTGTAACCACAGATAATAGATGATTTATTTATATTTTTTATATATATATATATATATATATATGTGTGTGTGTGTGTGTGTGTGTGTAAACAGAAGGACCACAATTCTTGCAGCATATACATTTGACCAGAACAATAAATAAAATTCCATAGAAAAGGTATTTCAGAACACTATTGCACAGCTGCAGACCTATCTAAGAACATTTTTCTAGTTGCTAAAGCAACAAAACGGCTTCTGCAAATCACAATTAATTGGTGAAACTGGTATTGATAGTTTAAAAACATATCCAAAGTTTCTCCAAAGCAAATGTAGTTTTAAAGTACTCCAAGTAAAATAAAATGAGCCCCAGGACCTCAGAGTCAAAGAGCACACTGATTTCAGCTGATGCCTACCCTGATCTGGCATGCTAATGCATTCAAGTTGAACATACTCTATTCCTCATTATCCTACTATTCTACCACTTCCCCCGTCTCTCTCTACAGTCAAATGCTCATTTTTCCTCGGAGATGTGCAATTCTAGAGTTCATTAAGTCAACTTGAGTATTTAGTGTGAAATGAGCTGTAAATGTTGTTTCAATAAGAGTGAGCTGCTAGATTACGAGAGAGGATTTGTGGAAGGCTCTGCTAAGAAGTTTTATCTAACCCAAAATTTGAACAATTATTACACTGATTATAAAAAGAGATGCATGCTCTCATTCTGCGTGAGTTTGTGGGCAAATCCATACTTTCATTCGCTGCTGCAAACGATCGCGCAAACGTTACTCATTATATCCGAAAGCTGCAAAGTGCATTATAATGAATCAAATAGACATAGTGATACAAACAGTGAAAAGCGTCATGACAATCTCTATGTTTGCATTAACATTTAAAATGAAGTAAATGATCAAATCACGCTGGATTTTACATAACATGCAGTTCATGCGGTTTGAATTAAAGCTAATACTTTAAAAACCAAATGCTAAAAAAAATAATGTTCATTTTTCAATTTAATTTTACACTCAAATTACTCTTCTGATAACAAACAGAATACTGTAATGGAAAAACATGTATTTAATTAGAAAATGCAAATAGAAGCATTTTCATTAGCTGTCTCAGACTTATGGAACGCACTGAATATATATTTAAAAGTTTGACTCAGCATGAAACTACAAGAAACTGTCAGTGTGCTATAAATGTTTAATTAACCTCTGAATCTTTTAATCCTGAAATAAAAATATGAAATATGTAGCTGTAATCAAAATTCATCCGTCTAGCCCTGTGCCCTCATTTAACACATCATAAACTAAACCCTGTATTTAGATAATGTTGAGTGTTTGCTGGAAATATTTAGCTAAGCCCTCATGGGAACAGGAACTGTCACGAATCCCTAACCGCTTGTACGTTACTGTATCTTTGATAGGATCCATCACAGTGTGGATTCATTTAAATTCATATAATAAGAACAATTAAAAGCTTATAATAGGACTAATAGGATTATTACGTACCGATTTTATAATCGTGTGTCTGTTAAGTGGGTTCGTAACCCTTGTATTAGCATGTGATATCACAAGAGAGTAGATACGGTTTAAATGATGACGTCTATGATGGTTTTCACTGCTTAAGGTCATCGTCAGAATGGAAGGCATTCGTACTTTGACATCACGCATTACATCACTTCTTTCTTAGCATTTGAAAGTCTTCCCCGGGTTGAATGATGAAAAATCTTCAAACAAGTAGAAATCAATCTCGCTGTAAAAGAATAAACTCTCGCGGACAATTTGGCGATTGTTCAAGCATCATCTTGTCACAAAAAAAAAAAAAAAAAAGGCAGCATGTAAGCTCAAAAGAACAAGACAGATCTTCCAGCTCAGAGCGACAGACCGTAAAAATAAAAAAGTGGATTATTTAAAACATCACTGGGTATTCTAGACCTATGATTACATGCATATTAAGATCTGAAATTGTTCTTGCGAGAGGTGCTAAAAGAACTACTAGCTCTTTCCTGGGATCTCAGAATTTCAGAGATAAATCTCTGCAGGCAGCACAATTTTAATCATGGAGACTAATTTCGTGTGGAATCCCACATCAGTCCGGTTTAGCGAGAGAGAGTTTGTGTGAGAGAAATTAAAGTCTACAGCGGATGACTCTAGAATTGTATTAGTTAAAACCCTATGTAAATTATGCACCCTATCAAAGAAGAATGAGACATAAAGGAAGCACCGCAAGAAACATATATACTGTAGTCAAACGCTGACTATATGAAGGTAGCCTGTGTGGCACTATATTTAGGTACAAACTATGGCTATAGTATATTTTTTAACACTTTCTACAAAGCCTGTTTTATAATATGTTATAGGTGTATTCTTAAGGAAAGCATAATGCATTATAAACAACCTTATAAAGTGTTATAACATCTCATGGATAATCATAAACATTATAATACATTATAATATTTACATATTTGTGATTATAATTGTGATAATTATTTATAACACGCTGTTAAAACTATATTAAATCTACTTATACTATAATAGACTGTCATATATTGGCATTGTTTATTTCAGATCGGCACAGTACCTTACAACATCCTGTGAGTGGTTAGGCGCTAAATGCTATTTGAGTGCAAGGCTAATATTGAGGTTAATGTGAACGTAAAAAAAACTGCAATGTTTATTATATTGTATTGGTTTTGGTATATAAACTCTATGTAATATTGGTTTGTAGACTCAGGTAGGGTAGGTAGAACGTTCACATAACCATTTGTCTGCTTTAAGGCAAGATATGAGACTTATAATGCATTATAACCATGAGAAATATAATCCATTGTGACTTCAGTGGACGGATCGCGTTCATTGCGCGTTATAAATGATCATGCCCGTAAAAGCTATGACCACAAATAAGTAAATCACTCACCGTTCTTATGAATATTCATGAGATGATACAACAAGTTGTTCATAACGCATTACGCACTCGCTATAATGGAGATAATAAGAACACCCTCGTAATGTATCATAAATACAGGTTTCTACTGTTACTACTGTTTTCATGTTAGTAACAAAATGCTATATTAAAATTCTATAAATCTAGCACTCTCTATTCTCATTCTAAAAACAAGAAAACCAAACACACACACACACACACACACACTCTCATTATGCACATCTCAGCAACACTAAGGCCCAATATGAGTGTCTGAAGATGTCAAATCGGTCACTCTATGATCACTTTTGAAAAGAAAATGGTCTGGAATAAAAGCACAAATGAGAGAGACAGCCATCATATAATAAACGCTGATACGGAATACAAACCCGACAGAAGCACCCTATGTATGCTCTTACCGCAAAGCGGGAACAAAAGTACATGCATGACCAGCTGTCTGCCCCGTCGTCTGATTGACCTGATTGGTGGGCCAGTTGTCTGAGGTGTTTGATGAAGAGGAAGCAAATCAGGCGTCAAACACTTTTGTGCAACGTTACAGGTGACCTGACGCCCGACAACGAGAGAGATGAGGCGTGATTAAGGCTAATTATAATCACCTCAGCTGCCACATTACAATCACTTCTTTCAGCCACTTATTTGAGCCACATGCGGCGGTCTGGACTGGAACACGAAGACTCTTTAAGCGAAAAATGATAAAAATTCATGTTTGAGCAGATGACCTCATTAGTATTCGCCAAGTATCTGTTGGCGTAAGTGTGGTTTAAATAGACAATATGGAGGTATTGACCAAAAAAAACCTAAAAAGCAAGCCTTTAAATTTAAATGACTTAACAAGTGTTTACAGACCTTTTAGGGTTCGTTGAATACTGACTAGGTGGTTTTCGTAATTATAGTAAATTATTAAATATGTCTAAAAATATAAAATTTTACTTACCACATTTAGTGAATACTGCATTTTGTGGTTAATTTAGTTCCCTGTCAAATTAAAGACAGACAGGAAACACCAAAATATATCACGATACAGCACGCAGATTCACTATTAGACTGTTCATTTATAGATTCAGTCAAAAAGTGTAAAGGAATTACAACATTTTCGCGTGATCTTTCATTCTTAAAACATAAAGTCAGAAATAATATGACTGCTAAATAGAAAAAGATAGCTATGCATGCATATGTATGTATGTACGTTTAATTGCTGTTACGTTTCAAAATCTATGCAAACGCACAACTACGTCTACACTTTACAAATACCTATACAGGAACGAAATCACCCTGAGATTATAGATGTAATTTAAGATGCTGTTAAACTTTCATATAATACCAATAAATGCCTGAAGAGAAAACAAAGCTGTTTGCCATTTTGCAAGTAATGCATCACCGTATTTTATTTTTATGAGGTATTGTGGCTCAGCCTGTGGAAAAACCCACTCACGGATGAGTCTAAATTAATCATCCTCCAATCAACAAATGTTTCTCTCAAGGATTTAAACATGTAGAGCTGAAGGCTTTTTGCATATGGCTTTAATGAGAATTTATGAGTAGGTGATGCCACGGAGATAAAAGGGTAATGCTTAAGAGGTTACCAGCGTTTGCACTGAATATTTCTCACATGTGAGGTAAACGAACGGCGAGAACTTGCTGAATTGTTATATCACCTCATTTGCATGCAATTTGATTGATGCCCTTTTTAATAAACTTTTTTGTAATTCTTATTAACTCTGGCATGTTTTAGGCCTAATGATGAATTTTATATAATCCAATCAATGCAGAGAATAATCTCTAGTAGAATATAACTTGTGTTAATATGAAGCCGTGAGCACAGCCATATCCGGGCTTTGAAATTCATTAAGGTCCGGGGTGGGCTTAACGTGCCTCTATTACGGATTTTTGAAAATTACCTTTCATGCAATGTGTAACACGGCTCTAAGTGAATAAACCCATCCTGCAAAGTTTTAAATCTGAAAGTGCACCAAGTTATTGTCTCTCAAAAAGTTTTCTTTTTGAAAGAGTTTCAGTGAAGACTGCCCATTATAAGGTTACAAAAAGAGTTTCCCTGAATGTATTTGGTGTCCTTGTGTTTTATAAAAAATTTTAATTGTATTAAATTTTGTGTGTGCTGGTCTTTTTTTTTGAATATTCACTTATACATAAATGTCATAAAATAATACTGGGATGTGAGTATAATTACATACATATTTACGTATAATTTATTTTAATTTTTTTACCTTGCATGCATGTCAAGCTGTTGTTGGGTACAGCCAAAACCAAAATATGAACCTTTCACTACCCATAATAGGGGCAAATTAAAAAACTTTGCTATAATAACCCCTACAAATCAAACTCATTTTGTACACTTAAAAAATAGACAGCCATGTACATGTTTGTGAAAGATGTTTTCTCTGTTTTGGAGGGACGATCATTGTTAAATCATACCATATTTAATTTGTGAATAGTTTACTATAGGTTAGAGCCTAGGGATGGCTAATTGTAACAATACTGCAAACCGTCTTATGCGTGCAGACAACCGTATGAGGAGCCCTGAACAGCAAATAAGTCAGTCAGAGAACAAAATTTATGTTTGAACATGAAAAAATGTCAAAACCTCAGTGAACTCATAGCTGTCTGTAGTCATGATTGTGAGCTCTGACGTCAGCAGTTATGAAAAGAAGCAGAAGAGTTTCGAGCCATGCCATAAAACAGACAAGTCAATATCATTTCTGTATGATATTGATGTTCACACTTTAAAAGGTCATGAATTGAGAAACCGAAATTGATTTTTTTGACATATACGTTTTTCTTTTTTTTTAAACATGCTGTATGTTTTAGAACTCAAAACTGTGTTGTTAGTCTAAAACCACCTTGCATTGAATGCAGTTTGCCAAAACGACAGCTTTTGGAAAATACCACTCTATGATGTAATAGTGAAGATAAGCACCACGCGTGCTGTCAAACACAATTGTTAGCCAATCGTAGCATTGCGTTTAAGTCTACAATCCTCCATGCCTATACAGAGAAAGCATTCTGATGAGGTGAATGTCAGAAAATAGCTTATTACTTCTAAATTATAATGTTTTTATGCAAAAAATCAGTTGTTATAATGTTTTTATATACAAATAAAAGCAAAGGCGTTTCATGACTGCTATAATGGAACTGAACACGTGCTTAAATGCCATTTTATAATGTTTTTCAGAGAATTCCAACAAAGCACCAAGAAGAGACACAGCAAGTGAACTGAATGGATAAAGGGTGAGGTGAGGTTAAATTATGAGACATTCTTTCATACGTTCGGTTCAGTCCTTGGGAAAAAGAAAGATTAAAAAATAAAAACGTAAAAGACAAAACAACCAAAAGACTCAAGGCTAAATCTTATACAGCAAAATGGAAATTAAATATGAAAAAGAGTATAAAATATGCACACAGACAAAGCCTAAAAATACAAATACTAATCTGTCAAGGCACAAATCAACATTCATTTGTAAATTAAAAAGCAGTACAAGGTTTACAGGAAGCGCAATGACCCGTACTGCCAGAACAAATTGATGCTGGTTCTTTCTTTTGAACGACCCCAAGAGTGTGAGTGAAATTATATGTCATATTTGTGCGAAAGAGATAATAGTTCCCATCTGAACAGTAAATGACGCTGCAAGCAGCCTATACCAAACCTAAACGTCAAATATACAACGATGGCCACAAGTTCACATTGCAGGATGTGAATAATAAATGTTACTTTTAACAATAAAAGAGGGATCATATTTGTGTGTGTGTATGTGTGTGATGCCCTCAATAAGCTACACATAACATATGTTTTCATATACCCACAATACACTCTAAGAAATCGCTTATTCAGAGCAATACTAAATAAAACAATGCATTTTTATAATTTGTAACAGGTTTACATTTAGTCTATGCTTCTTATGTTCTTGTTTCTGTTCAAAAATGTTCTTTAATTGTGATTAAGTATTTGAAGATGAGTACAAACACAACACAGCATGACTGCAATCAGCACCGGATATACCTGTAGAAGCATTAACAACTCAGCTGTGCACTCGCACCTGTTGATCGGTCTCTGTAATTACTGTTCTTCTATGTCCAAGTTCATTGTTTCATCATTTTGAGTCCCTCATTAGAGAGAAGAGGGTAATTTCTCTTCAGCCCGTGTAGACACACACACGCGCGCGCAGCTGCCAAACAAGCAATTTAGGAGGCAGGAGGCAGGAAATTACCGACAGAACTCATCAGCGTGTGCCGTTGTGTGGTACTGGCGACTCCTCACACCTAGTAACACTGAACTCAACACAAATTCTCAGAAAAAGAGATACAGAAACACATTTTAAACCTGCTGCACTAGCTTTCCCAGTTATCAAAACACAGCGAGTCCACCTCCTTTCTCTGTACTCGGGTCAGATGCATTGGTATTCACTAACTGGGTCGTTCTGTATGCTGCACGGTAGTGATTTTTTTCCACTCGTTCCTTCAGAAAGCAAATTTCCTTATTTTTATTCCTTTGCTGAACTTACTATCTATCTATGTGTATATATAACAACCTGGTCTCATAAAAATATCTGTGCACTTTTTGTGCAACATTCTTTTTGCTTGCCTTATTGCCGCAGTTTCATAGAGAAATGTCCACTGCATGTCACCAAAGCACGGCTTCAATATGTGATCCCTGGCACATTTTCTATTACGTTGATACAAGTACGTATTGCATCGGTTCAGAATTGAAATATCCATGAGCTGTTGCTAAAAGTTAATGCTCTGTCATGTTGGAAATATGCCCTACACCAAATCCAACCGTAAACTAACCAGATAGTGTTAAAAATTAGTTTGTTGATGCAACCGTGCCATTTTTACACAGATTTGAACTATTTTGTCGAATCATAGTTACACAGGATTTGAACCGGAGCTCCTCTCAGGTACATCCCTGTGCTCCGTGAGCTACCGAACAAACCTGCCGTCTGTGAAAACCCATAGATATGACCCTGAATCTGTGCGATGCAAATGTTCAAAAGCATCAAATATCCCGGCATAAGATGATATTCTTGAAGTAATTGTGTGAAAAGCCTGCTTTATTGATCGAAGAACACTGCGTGAAAAGGAATAAGCGGTGTCTTACTGCCTCTAGTGTTCATTTCTTTTGGAAACTGCAGTGTACTTGTTGGTATGTTTTTCGCTATGTGTCTCGCTAAAAAGTGCACCAAGGTACGTTTATGCCATGAGGTGCATATATATGCTTGTACCACAAAATAAACTTTATAGTAAAATTTCTATCAAGAGACGTCATCGCAATAGCGTCATACCACTAGACATAACCAGATCCTGTTAAAAACCTACTTATCGCATAATGTTGGTTATAATCATTACATTTATTTAAGCAACAAAATAACCATTTATCATTACTAAAATGTGTACATGTGTTTAAATGGGCTTTCTCAGTTAAATCTTGGTTTCTCTTTCTCGTCTTAAACATCTTATGGAGTTTGCCCTTGCTATTACGACATTTGGCTCTCTCGCTGGGGAGTTTGTAAGGCACTCTTCTCTGTAAAGCAGCTTTGGAGCAGTATGTAAATTGAATCGGAATAGAGGACAGAAGGAGAAAGGCCTGGATGGCAGCAGTGAAACTGGCAATATAGTTAGAGGCAACGTTAAAGACAGCAAGCGAGTGGAAAAGAAAGGGGCATGGGGTGGTTGGAGAACACGAGCAGCTGGCTGATAGCTGTTGAGGACAGATGTCAGCAGATGAGTCTGTAAGAGCAGATGCTCTCAAGAAAACAGCTATTTATCTTCACCTCCATCTTCTTTTCTTCCTTCACCTCAGTCCCACTCATCCTCATTCCTCTCTTTTCCGCTCTTATCACAGCTCTTCTACGAGTAATGGGTAGTTTGACATTTGAGTCGTTTAGCTGAGGCTTTTCATCTGAAACAATTTACCTCACCGATTATGCAAGGATCTCATCTGCAACTGTGGTTATTTAATAATTATTTGTGCTTAATGTGTATATAATGTACGTTACGTTTTTACATAATCAAAGAAATATACATCACATTTACAGCATCTACAACGCAAGCATTTTACGTATATTAACTTTGTTTACAAATCAGTTGAGGATAATAGCATATTGAATTGATCACAGATGAGAAATTCTCTCAAAAAATCTTAGTTTCAAAGATAATAAAAAAACAAATGTACTTTTCAGGCATTAATAACAAGGTCTGAAGTGTAAAAAATATGTATGGACAAGTCCTAATATTTAAAAAAATATATACCTTTAACCACTCAAGTAATTATTTAAAACTAAAAAAAGAAATATATACAGTCAAATATTCATTTTTATGTAAAAAATCATTAGGATATTAAGTAAAAATATAGATTTTTTTGTAAATTTCAGACTATATCAAAACTTCATTTGTGATTATTAATATGCATTGCTGAAAACTTAATTTGGACATCTTTAAAAGGGATTTTCTCAATATTTCTTTGCATCCTCAGAGTCTAGATTTTCAAATAGTTGTATCTCAGCCCAATCCGAACAAACTATACATCAATGGAAATCTTATTTATTTAGTATCTAGATCATTTATAAATTCAGAAAATTGACCTTTATGTCTTGTTTTATGCTCCAGAGTGACATATAATATAGTGCTGTCTGAATAATACAATGAAATCTCATACTGGACATGTTTCATGATTTGTGTCTCTTCATTATTATTAGAAAGCTCATTCAGAAACATTTGTGATGATCTAAGACTCCTTGTTAATAACTCCTTGAATAATTCTCCAATCCCCTACTTTTCTGTCTCATCCATCCCCATCTTTCCCCATCAATTTCCCTTCATTCACCTCTCCCTCTTTACCCGATCACCTCTCTCCATCTTCATATACACTCTATTACATTCTCTCTCCTATTTCTCTGCCTCCACCTCTGGGTCCCCCTCACTCATTCATTCCCTCCATTGGTCTGTCTCCATCTATTCTTTTCCCTCTGCTTCTCCCTCTGTCTCTCCCTCCATCAATCCATTCTTTGGACATGTAGTTAAGCAGCCAAGGCCTATTGCACTCTGCGAGAGAACGGATGGACTCGCCTGGGTATACATTAACCGACCCTGTTATTAGATCTCTGTCCATTGAATGGTTTTGGTTGGTGTCCCATTTCGAAGGGTCTCCCCTCATTAGAGTTATTCCCAGAAAGACCTCCAGTGGACCAGCCAAATAGGTTTCCCAGCTCATTTAGGCCACAGCTAATCACATAAAGTCAGTTTAAAAAAGGACAGCATGATACGATGGCTGGATTTTTCCACTTTAAAAAAAGGAAATATATGCTGGACATACTTTTTGGCTTGGACAGGTCCGTTGTGTTATAAAATAATACCAGGTGAAAAAAGTGCACTTCTATAATGTGCTTAAAATGCTCTATTTTCACACACAAATTGTATTTTTTAGTACTTCTTAATATTACCTTGATTGCTCTACACTGCTATTTTGAGACACTATGAATATGAACTAAAACATCTTTTTAACATATTATCTCTGCATGAAAATGTATTAAATAAAATTAGTCACTACACTTAAACCCATCTTTTCAAGTGTACTACAAGTGGGGTTTTTTTTCTGCAAGACATAGAGACAAGTGAATACTGACAGTGCTAGTAGTTAATGGAATGTCTCACAAAACCACACACTTTTTAGCAATGAAATCCATTTATAAAATAAGTACTGAGATGTACTATTTAGAGGCAAATGGTGCAAAGGAGCACCCTTTAGCTTAGAATAAGGACAAACAATCTGCTTCATTAAGTAGTATATTAAATATTTAAATAAAAAATAAAACAAACAGCAGAACTGATATAATATTGTAAAAGCAAACCATGCTAGTTATACATAACCATATTCATTCTGGTATTATTATTATGAAAAGAAGAAAATATAGTGAGCAAAATTACACCTTCCCACATAATTCCTCCATAAATGGGTTTGTTGCAACAAAGAGACAAATATCGGAGTTCTAAATTAGAATGGACTGCTATGGAAACCTATAGAAGATTTGAATGAAATGTTTCTCTGTTTGAACTGTCTGAATAATCTTATTCGTCCAAGCTCCATCTTTAATATTTCTCACTGGTTTGAGTTCACATAACCTATTTAAAACATCCTCATTTTAATTTATAGTGCTCATATCTCATGCCATTTTATTTCATGTGCCTGCTGCATATTGCATGTGTGTAGCTTGTTTAAAAAAATTATATATATGTATATAATGTATGTATGTATGTATGTTTGTTCCTTCCACTCATTGAGTTTTATGTCAGAGCAAAAATGGGGCAGGAAGGCTGCTGATTGATAAGTCATCACACACACACTATATTCCTGATGGATTTCGGCATAGATACTCAGCCTCTAGAACTTTCTGAAACTGTGCAGTTTGTTGCCAGGATACGTGAGCTCCTGAGTGTTTGTATTCTGAGCAGGTGCTCAATAGCTGACAATATATGAGTGTGAGTGTGTATGTATGTGAGTGTGAAAAAACAAGACTGGGTTGAAGATGTTACCCCCTGTTATTAAATCAAGAGCTCAATAAGTCCAGATGGCTGAGAATACCACATTGCTTATTTAAAGTCAAAAGCCTTAAGCATTAGCATTCACAGTTCTGTCCACTCCGGTTTCAAGCCAATACATTATCAACAATACATTAGACTGGAACAGATTAAAAACTAATACCAACATCCAAAAGCTTTATTACCCCGTTAGAAAAATGTGCCAGATATGATCTGACAGAAGTTCTGACAATTATCCCTTTGTCACCAAAATCACTGTGCTTTTTCAAAGCAGCATGGACGAAACTTGAAGTTACAGGTGCTCAAATTTCAGGTTTATTCATTACACAGAGTGTGATATTAAAATGTGTCCATAGGGAACCGCATCAGAAATCAAAAGACTATTTTTTCACACTGCAGGAAAATTGTTCAGACTGAAAAACATAAACAAAAATCTTATTGAAATCATATTTTAAGTCTCCTAAAAAGTTGGTCTTAATCTGTTTCTGAAAATTCAAATTCATGTATTTATTCCTGTTAACAAGAAAATTTTAATAATAAGAAAATAAAGCAATTAACTTCCTTTATTGGCTTAACAAACACATACTTTCTGACTAGCTGGCAAACAAATTTAGCATGGCAAAATAGACAGCCATCCATGACAAGTAATCCACGTGCAATGCATCTGGTTGCCATGAAAGTCTCAAAAGCCTGCTGCAGCTCTGTCTTGACTATTTTTCATTAGTATTTATGACTCTTTACTGTAAACTATTTTTACAACAGCTCTATGTAAGATCATTTTTTCTTGATATCAGTATACTGTGTTATAGGCAAGCATGGATTAACGCACAGGCTTGCCTACGCTGCAGCCTATAGGGGGCCCCACATGTGCAGGGACCCCAGTATTTAATTATTATTATTTTACACTTATTTCAGTGTGAACAAAAACTAACCTTATTGGCCCAAACAAAAAATTCTGCCTCGTCTTGTTCTCGTGAACTCAGTATTGTGTTTGTCTTGAGTTACGTGACGCCATTAATGATAATCAAACAACAAAAGGCAAAGCAAATATGGCGCTCACACTGCTGTTTGAACTGTCAAAGAGCGGCAAAGGGCATTTATTGTTTGAATTTCAATGAAGTTTCCAATGAAGTTCCACTCGTGCAAAGGATACAGTAGTATTTGTTCTGCACACATCCAAAAAGACCCACTGAAAATGACACCAGTGTGACGTTACGCCCCTAGTTTAAACAGGGGTTTCTGCTATTTTTCCATATATTACAGACTACCATATATCAAAGTCTACACACCAATGCTTAATTCACGCATATAATGTATGCTGTTCACTAAGGTATATTACATAATTACTCTCTCGAGTGCTTTCAGAGTTTTGCGAGTACAACAAAATATGCCAACATAATTACTCAACAGTACCACTTGAAAAGCTCTCGGCAGTCGTCGCACATTATGTCATCAAACCTGAAGCATTGCGCGAGCTCACGTCAGAATGAAGCGGCCTCATTTTGAGCTCACTCTTAGAAAAAGCGTCGTGCCAGCGTTTTCTGTCAAATCGTTCACACTGCTCGTGCGCAGGCAGCTCAGTCAAGCATGTAGGATTCCCTTTAAAACATCGACCAGACACATTCACGCAGTTTAGTAATGCTACAGAAGATGAAGGCATTTCATATATTGATTGACAACGCAAGTATACATTACAAGAGGCAATGAGACGGCGTGCAATACAAAAAGACAGATCACAGGCCGACTGCGTGTTAATAACCTGGTAGCGAGATGCATGAAAGTTTATTTACTCTAGAATACCACATAGCGCATTTATTACAAGTGCATTGTATTATATGGTGCTTCGTAACTGTGAGGGAAGCGTATGCGAATCGTTTTGCTCATTCACATTCACGCAATGCTCTCAAGACTGCCGGCTTAGCCATCAATGACTATGGAAAATGTGACCACATGGGGAAACGTGGTATAATCTTTAAAAATAATGAGCAGAATCAAAAATGAACCGTTTTCCACCATCAGGCTGATTTTACAGATTAAACTTGGCATTTCTGTGACCGCCTCATCGTTCAGGCAGCTTATTATTTCAGCTTGCCTTTGCTGCGAGACATGACCTGGGCATTAAGCACCAGCAAAATAAAGCAACGTACAGCAACCGAATCTCTATCCGCCGTGACAGGTGATTATATTACAGGATTTGTTGTGAAACAGCGGGGTTTCTATAACGTGCTGCTCGGGGATTATGCATTGTGATTTATGTAATTTTGCATAATTTGTGTCTGTCTGATAAAAGGAGAAGTGACGGAAAGGAATAATGCAAACAACGGGAAAGTTGGTATTCTGGCACACCTGTTTCGTGACACCAGTGGAGGTCTTGGCTCAATAGCCAGGCTAAGAAATAAAGTGCGTTTGACTTGAAGCAAAACTGCACAGACCTGAATGTGCGACATCAAATACCTTGAGAACGATTAGAGAGTAACTACCTAACTATTGTGAGGTTTAGTTAGTTTTGAGTGTTTACGCTATGCACATTATTTCTGACGAATTTGGCGCTTTAATCAAATTGTTTACACATTGGATGCACTGAAGTTATTATAAAATACGTGAGTTAAACTTTAGATGCTTCCATTGTGATTTAAAATATTTTAATTGACACCATGTCTTCACTTCGTCATTCTGAAATAACCCTTTCCCCTTTCAACTGCGATTCCTTCAGAAATGGTTTATATAATAGGCAAGGCGGAAATCCCATTTGCGAGCATTCCCCTATCACCAGCCCCATTTTGATGGCAGCAAATGATTGGGTGAACAAGGTCGACATGATTAATATGCAGAAACGCAGAAACCTCGGACCAAAGACTGATGAGAGATTTCTCGCAAAAGCCGTCTTTGGCTATTGTCAGTAACTAAATCGTTAATTGTTTTGTTTATACTGAGAAAATTGTCATTATTTTTGTAATTATATTTATTTATCTGTGTTGCTGTCAAATAAAAGTCAAGTAAAATAAAGTAGGTACAATAAAAATTTTTAATTGTTTTGCTATAGTTTGCATTTTTGTTGATTGAAAGATTCAGTAAAAGCTTATAGCATGAAAGCAAGCAATTAACAAAAGACTCAACCTCACTGGACAGGCACTTTTTCTGAGATGGGAATGGATGATTTCTGCCATAGCGATACCTACAATGGCCGTGCTGCTGATTAACAAAGACAAATTGTTTTGGAAGCTGCATTTTAAATCCTCTTGTGAGGAAACCCATTTGTATGGGCATGGCGCTTCTACTCTGTCACTCTCTGTCTGTCTCTGTCTGAAGGTGTATGTGTTTACAAGGTATGGATTTCATGCTTCCCTGATCCTATTTTGGTATACTGGCTGTGGAGATTAGTATCTTCACTCACAATTGTGTTTGAGCTGGTGTGAAGAGGACAACAACATTTATTATGTGTGTAAAGGAGAGTGTGTCTTAAAACAAATTTTATTTCTGCCTCCTCACAACCTTGCCCACAAAGCACACATGCAGCGCTGGCTTTAAAATTGGATGAAATTTTCACTTTTTTTTTTTTTTTTTACGTTTAGTAAGATTTCTGGCCTGTCTGCCAGCTTAGAAAAGCTGAAAAGAAAACACGCAGCCAGTTTGTTATGGGCTGTCTGTGTCTGAAGCTGTCATCCACACTTTTCAAAATAAAGGTGCTTCAGGATGCCATAGAAGAACCATTTTGCCTAAACGGTTCCATTAAAGGGGTTAGTTCACCCCAAAATGAAAAATCTGTCATTAATTCTCTCACCCTCATGTCATTCCAAACCCATAGGACCTATGTTCATCTTCAGAACACAAATTATTATATTATGAGGAAATCAGAGAGCTATCTGACCTTCCATAGATAACAACACAGCAAAAATGTTCCTAGCTCTCTTTTTGCAGAGAAAAAATAACATTAATAACTCAACCATTTTTCTCCCTGCATTGCGTCCTTACCATTTCAGAGAGTATCACAATGCATCGCAGAGCTTTCCTCTATAGGTGTAAACAAAGCTGACTTAAATACTTATATATATCTCCCAAGGTTTTTTCTCCATTCTGTATGGATGGGGTTTTGGTTCCTTGCCGCTGTCGCCTCTGGCTTGCTTAGTTGGGGACACTTAATTTTGCTCGATTATAGCCGAATTGACTACAGAGACCGTCTCTGCTTGTTCAGTGTCATCATTATACATCCCATTTCATTGTATTCTTCTTTTTATTCTGTTCACTGCTTTGATACATTCCGTATTGTTAAAAGGGCTATATATAATAATAAAAGTAATTGATTGATCGATATAGGCTATCATACATTTATTACAATTATTAAATGGATTATTCGGACAAAACCCCTCTATACATCTTTCCCTTAAACAAGGTAAAATAGGGTGTCTTTGGGGATTTAAAAAAAAATGTTACAGACATTTTGTGAAACCCGAAAGAATCATACAAACTTGTGAAAAATTGGACGCGATTCCACTTCTCCATCCAAGGCAGCGCGCGTCCACTCTGCTTTTTACATGGTAAATGGAAAGAACACCACATTCTTTCTTCAATAGAAGCTTTTTGTCATCTTCACTGGACACTAACTCTAAGTGACTCACAGTGCAGACAGAAAACCCAAGTCATTTTCTGCCGCTGTACCTACCAAGTAAATGGATCATAATATCTGATGGCAAAAAAAAAAAAAAAAAAAAAAAAAAATCAAATATATATTCTTCCAGGTTTCTGAGCTAAAAGCACCATCCATAAATGACCCGATGAGTTCATTTTTAGATCTTATTAACACAACAAAAAGGGCAATCTCTGCAGTGAAATAATACATTTTGAGAAGAAATCACACGTTGCGAAGTGAAATACAATACCTTTCTAACTTAATGTGATCTCGCTTCTAAAAACAGGCCACATAGAGCAATTCATTTAAATCCGACCGATTTATTCTTTCGCAGACTGAATTAATTCACCCTCACCGGTTTTCGTATGGCAGTCGATTCTTTATAACCTTTTTAAAACTGATTTATTAAGTGTAAAAAGGAATAATTAATAATGGGTTAAAAAACATGGAAAATTCTTTTGACTGTGAAGAAGTGGTCATGGCTCCAGAAACTGAGGGCATGACAAGACAAGTAAACAGAAACTGAAGAGTAAACGGACCTGCGGGCTGATTAGCTTGTGTGCTCTCTCTTACTCTGTCAGTGCACTGAATGTCAAGTGGATGAGCAGAAACAGTGTTCATTAAAGAGAGACCCTGTCAGAGCAAAGAATTGAAAGAATTGAACTATATTGAAACCGATTAAAGGCTCAGATTGGCTTACATTTGCAAAAAAAAGATATGTTACGATTGAAGATGCATGAACACGTAGATGCATGATCGGCCTGTTACAAGATATGTGAGTTTACCGAAAAGCATCAAATTTTGAATATGACAAAACCTGCCAAGAAAACCAGTACACACACACACACACACACACACACACACACACACACAAGAACATTGAACAAAGAGAAAAATAAAGTATAGTTAAATGCGTAGTTTTTCCATGAATTTTTAAATTCAAACACTTATTCATAAGGATTTACCTTTCACTTCCTTATGTTTGCATATTTGTCATTTATTGTAATATATGCATTTCCAAATACCTGCGGTGCAAATGTAATAAGATCAGACCGGTCCAGGTGATTTATTTTGCGTAAATTCGTTTTTGTACAATCTTATATTTAAAGTCATTCCAAACCGTTTTGAATGGTAATATCTCAATGATTTGCATCCTATGTTTCATTACATAGAATAATACCAGTTTGCGCTGCAGAAACGAATATGCTAATCAGTTCATGTCAGCCATTTCGGTTATCAGCAGCTTCAGCTGCGGAAGCAGTTTTACAGCTTATTGATGGCTGATTGTTCTCTCTGATCTAGATTTCACAATTTATCGTGGAAATAAACAACAACAACAGCACAATTCTTTCATTATCAACTTATTTTTACGCAATAAGCTTTGTATCCTCGACTTAAGAGGATTTTTATAACCGTAATAAATCGTCTCTTTGCATATTACACCTCAATATTCTTTCAGTCTCTACTTATACCAGTTTCCTTTTATCATTAAGATTTACGATAAACAGTCAGTACGCATAAATAGGCAAAGCCGTGAATTTAAGTCAGACTCTTAAACTTTATGTAGATGGATTTAAATAGCTGGAAATAGGCTTGTAAAGTAATAGCATACATAGTTCACATACATAGCATAGTTTCTTTTTCCAGGTTTTTAACACAAAACAGCTGTATAAAGAAACATACCGCATGACACCTGTCTTTTTTTACTTATTATCTAAAAAAAACAAATATACGTATAATTTTAAACAGACATTTCACCAAATAAAGCCAGTCCGACATTGTCTCATATGCATTCTCTGTGTGTGGGAAAGAAAAAAAATTGAATAGGACAATTAAAGTAAAATTAAACGAGATGTATGGAAAAAGTGGACTGTGTTCAAAGAAACTGTTAGTTTGAAGACAGAACAAGAACGTTATATTTAAAAACCCAACTTTTGCCATTTTGTCATAACTCATTACAAAGATCTGTAAAAATGAAAGGAATAGAAAACCGAATATTCAAACATAGATGCTGCTCTATCCCATACGCATCGGTTATAATGCATCCATGCACCATAAATTAGCCCATGCATTATTTGTGCTATGTCATAGACATCTGAGACCAATCAATTGCAATCAACTTGAAATATGAATTCATAGCGAAGTGTAACCATGAACAGCAATAAACAAAGTTACCACAAAGTACTGGGGCACTGGCGCAGGCCTCTCATCTCGTAAAAACTCTTATAGGCATACCGCTGGAGACTTTTTGGACAAAGCGCCAAAGCATTAAATTTAAATAATATATATATTAAATAATATATATTATGTTTTACACAATATTTTGAGCGTTGTCGTCACATGCACGTCTTCTTATGTATGAATTTTCTTACTCGGTAGCTCACGTAATACAGCATTGCATGTGAAACTATGGTTCAACAAAACCTCAAATCAGTGAAAATAGCTTTCGTTTTTGTCATTTTTTTATAGCAATAGCAGTTTTACATTATCTTTGTATTTGTTAAAGCGATCAGGTAGGTTTAAGTTTGGTTTGGTGTAGGGAGATTTCCAGCATGATAGAGCATACATTTTTAACGACCCTCGCTGAATATTTGAATTCTGAATGGCATAAAATGTACCTCAAGCAGCATAATAAAAATGTTTTAAGCATTTTAGAGCCTCTCTCTGGACATTTCACTTTGAAACTGAAGGCGAAAGCGTGCGTAAGGTACATAATTATGGGGTTGCAGAAATGCATGTAGAGGCACATATTTCCAGTCGTTAAGTTTAAGGTATTGGGTAGGATTAGGGATTTAGAATAAGGCATTAATATGTGTTTAAATAACACTAATAAAGGCTAATATTCTAGTAATATGCATACTAATAAGCAACTAATAAGTGTATAACCGTAAAATGAAGTGTTACCGTAATAAAAACAGACAATAAGTAATAGTCTACTGTGATTTATTGCTTGATACATTTACAGTATAACGCATTTATTTGCTATAGGTTTGTAAAACACCTGCTTCAAACACACACACACACATCCTATGATTCTACATAGTAGCCTACCAAAACTGCATTCTTCCTCCCTGTCTGCCTGTGCCAATATTCATTTGTGTATTTTTTTGGTGGGTTTTTGTGGGTTTTCCAAAACAGCCGATGCGCCTGCTGTAGTTGGCGCGGTGTGGTGAAAATTGACTTGCTATTTCTGATCATTTCAGGGCAAATGGCTCATATATCTTACTCGGATTTGGAGCAGCTTTGCTGAGTAGATGTTTTGGGTCTGGGCCAGCTCTTGTCCCTTTAGTGCAGAATAGAGTTCTAGAGTGTTCCATGGAGAGGAGAGGTAATAGAGTCTAAGAGCAAAGAGGGTATCACTAAAGGGAGTTAAATGAGATCTCTTAAAACATCTTTGAGTATGCCAAAGAGTCTTCCTGTGCAATATGAGAGCGCGCTGACTGGACAATCTCTCTCTCGCTCTCTCTCTCTCTTTATCTGTAGCTCTCACTTACTCATACGCGCAAATGCATTACCGTTACATAAATAAGCAAGCATCTCTTTATCATTCCTGTCATTTGGTGTGTGTTGATCCTGTTTCCGAAGTAGATTTCAATTCGGTGAAAATAAGCAGCAGCCCGGATGACATGATGCTCTGAGACACTGCTTTTGTTTGGTTGGTTTAGTTAAGAGCAGGTGCGTAACAGAAGGAGAGAGTTAGACAGTCATACCATCCATAGGCTTCAACAAACACTTTTTTGTCAGCTTTGTCAACGGGCTAACTTGACCATTTGGTATTCATAGGCACTAATGCAGCTCTCGCTCCTTTTGCTCATGCACACACACACACACACACACACACACACTCACACATACACAGACACATTCATCCTCAAAAGACTTGTTCTCTGTCTGTTTCTCATTGCTATTCCTCTATGATGCTCTTGAGCCGCCACTGAATTACCAAGTCAATTTGCAGTGCTTAATAAAAGACTGTCCCTCTTTGAGGCCAGAAAGGGATGTGAAAAAGAAGCTAGAACAAGTTTAGCCTTACCCTCTAGACCCCAGGGCTTGCTTTTCTTGATATAATTATTCAATTCACACAAAAAGCTACAAACAACCATTAACAAGAATGGCGTGATCAGACAGCTTCCAACACAACAGAGCAGCATATATACTCTAGGGCCCACTCAAGTTATATATATATATATATATATATATATATATATATATATATATATATATGAACAAAAACTGTGCAATAATTTATTTCATTTATTCAAAGCATTTAAATAGTAAACCATTTACATATTTATTTTAAGTAATGACACTTTAAACTTATTTTTGAGTATCTATTTATTGCACAATGCACATTTCTTAATATTGTGCCTAAAACAATCCTTACATGATTACGGTCCAGTATACCAAAACAATTGCAGGGTTTTTTTTTATTAAGCACAGCAAATATTTGTTGTATATGTAGCACAAAATAGATACACTAAAAAAATATATATTTTTTATCTTAAAAACTTAACTGTTGGCATTTAGCACAAATATATGACATTTCCCACGGTATGCAAAAGCAGAAAATAGTGTGAATTTATGCTGTCGCCCATTTTTAGTTTGTAGTTATGCTGCTGCTTAAACTAGGTGGGAAACAGGCCTAGAATCCTTAAACACAGAATGTGATTTGTATTTCACAGCACTGCTTTTGCATTGTTTTTCTGTGCAAATGTGCTAGATATATGTGTTTAACAAAGGTACTATTTACGATCATTATGCAGTGTTGGACCTATGACACACTGTTCTATAAATGTTGTGCTTTAGAAGAGAAAAGTGTAACTTAAAACAACTAATATGCATATGCATATGCATATGCATATATATATATATATATATATATACATACAATTTTTCACTGCCCTGTGTTTTGAATGAATGGCCACAAATTAAAGGACTTCTTTATTTTCTTAATGCAAACTTTAATGAGGCCTTTGAATTAGGAGAAACAACTGCATTCGTAGAAATTACAATTGTGTGAAATGGCATCAAAGATAAAGGAAAATATAGGAATGAAAATGATTCATAATACATTGTAGCCAATTAAATTTGACTCTACTCAGGAAGCAAGCACAAACCTGATTCTGCATTTCTCTATACTAGAGAAACAAACATAATCTACGTTTTCAGCAGTAATTCTAGTCAAACATTTGATTACTTCTGCTTTTTGTATCTGACTTCATGAAATTTGACAGTTCTTTAAAGGAATAGTATTTCCTGATTACGAACATTTCCTGATTATTTGTGTATGTGACTTTCCAGGAGTTTTTTTGCAGTGGCGCTCAACATCCATTTCTGACAGCCATGATTCACAAGGGATTTTAGAGAACAATAAGGAGTAGTCCGGGTCGAGCGATAAAGTAATGGGTAAATAATCAGGAAATAAAAATTTTGGGTGAACTAATTTTTAACAGACAAAATGCAAATGCATAAATTCACTGCGTATAAAACCTTGTCTGTGGTAATAAATAAGTATAGCCTGACAGATTGCCAATATTTTAGAAATGCAACCTCCGTGTGATTTTACCCCTGTGCTCATTCAGAATCAAATATTTTCTGGAAGTAAACATCACCGATAGCAGGGCTGATAAATCAATGTGCACGAAGAACCTTTGATAAAGTGAGTATTTTGAACACTCATATTGGATTTTTAGTGCACCCAGAGATGTATGTGTTTGTTCTGTCAGGGACTCTAATCTGTTATCCTGAAGGATCTGCAGATGTAGACATTGATTCAGAGCAGGTAGTTATTTAACAGATGTTCTTATCCCAAGCAACTTGTATTACATCTATTAGAGGGACAAACACACGAAGAACCTCAGGTTAAAGTGCCATGCTCAAGGGCACAATGCCTAGCCAATTATTGTAGTACCGTTTGGCAGAAATGAGCCTTCCCTTGTCATTCTGGTACTACACGACTAAATGGAGGTCTAAGATGCTGCCATGACAGGGCAGCTAGCTGAAAAGTGGTCTTTCCTTGTGAAATGAACGAATCCATTTTCCATCCACAATCTTATTTTATTTCATTTATTTACCAGAGCAGCTGTGCGGCATTGGTTGTGTGTACATAAACTCTTACAGCTGCAATTAAATGACCAATGCGTCATAACAAATGTCTCCGGCGGACTGAAGCATCTTCAAAACAAAATAAGACTTTTTGGAAGCCATGTCGCGGTTGGACTTATTCAGCGACTATATTTTGATGCTGAATTGGTATTTCACGTGAAGTCTTAAAGCAGATGCGAATCTATTCTAATCCGTATCACAGTTATGTTCTGCATTCATCTGCTCATTCTTTTCCGTTTCACCTTGATTTGTCTTCACACTTTCTTCTAAGCTTTAGCGTCTACATTTCTCGTCATTTCTGCTTTGGTTCTCCCAGTAGGATATCACTATTCCTGGTTTGGGCATAAAACAAGTCCTGACATCTTGGGTGCTATGCTGGTCAGAAATAATGATATTTTTTGTCTTCAGTGCGCTCTGCCTTTTGTAAATGTCCTTTTTGTGGAATTACATAATACAATGTAATAAAGGGCGAGTGGGAAGTGAAAATGGAGCATATAGAATATGATAGTTACAATTAGCCTTGCGGTGACATCTCAGGAGATTAAACATTCTCCTGTACTCACCCAAATGTCATCCGAGACAGAAATATACATTGTTAAAACCATCTGATTGTTGTTCTGTACTTTTAGGGTATTTACGTTACGCGCGCAGTGACACAGTCGTATGTACCCGAGAAAGCGTTTACTGCGTGACATCCCACGTGCTGTTAATCTGACAGTTTCATCAGCATTTTCGGCGCACTGTTCCTTTGCAGTTTCCTATGGGTTTTTAGTATTGCAGTTTTGATGACTAAATTAAGATCCATGGTTAACGTTATTTGAAGAGATTTTTATCGTTGTTCTATAAGATAAAGCACACGGCCCAGAGCAAGTTGACCGGCGGCCAGCGTCATCCACGACGCACACAGATCGTGAAACATAACATTTTGTGGTTGTGGGTCTATTGTAAATAAATGTAAAAAAAATAACATGGCAGCATCCACATTCACACTCAAGGTATGAGTGAGGTGTAATTTTACAGAAGTGTTATCAAGTATTCTTAACCACAGGCTTATTTTACTCACTGCCGTTCTGAAATATTCAAGAGAGAACCCATGCTGGATTAGTTTTCCAGGTTGGCCTACAAATGGACATCCACGACCGAACAGTTGGATGGAGGTGTAGATCTGACTCGATATTTCCTCGTAGCGATTTGTAGAATTCAGATAAGTCTCCACTGAAAGATGAACATGAGTGTATGCGTCATAGTAAAATGGGAAATATTCTGATAATAATGGGTTAGCATAAGACCAACTGATTAACATACATTCAGGGGTAGCTATGTTAAGCTTCTCTTACAAATTTTGTATTCATCAAAAAAAACGTTTACTACTGTTTTTTTAAAAAAATAGTTATGCAGCACAACTGTTTTTAGTGTTAATACTAATACTAATACGATACTGTAAAATTCAGCTTTGCCAGCAGAAATTAATATTGCAATAGAAAACTGTTATTTCATTCGTGCGATTACTGTTTTACTGTGTTGTTCATCATAAATGCAGCCTTAGTGATCATAAGAGACCTATTTCAAACACCTAAAAAATCTTACCAACGCAAACCTTTAAACAGTACTGCATGTTATGCTTTGGTATGTGTAGCGGATAGTTAACACTATTGTGAGTTTTTGATCACATTACAATGAGGGCGTCAGAGCATGGCATGGCTGATGAATCACCCGGTCAGGGCTGTCAATCATAACCCAAGTTTTATACATTGTACAGGCTGACATACAAAGACCTGTTGATTTCATACCATCTGTCTCGCTTTTTAAGCAAGATCCCACCTGAGGTCATATTGTGCACTTTGACAGGCAATCAAGCGGGACACGGAAAAGCGAAATCACACAGTGTACACCTGTCTCAAGTGCTCTATTCCATTATCTCTGGATTTTTTTTCTTTTCCTTTTCCCTATTTCTTTCTCTGTTTCATTTATTTCTCGGTAAGTAACTAGAGTTCTGCAATGACTTGTCCATTACACAGCGATGAGTATCAAGCCTCTCTCTCTCTCTCTCTCTTGTCTTAGACCGTCTCAGCCTCATCCAGGAATGTGCCATCACATTAGATCTGGCTGTGTATCACTCCACACCTCCTAGATTTAATTAGCAGCGGATTGGAGAGGCTGCCCTTGGGAAACAAGTTTTCTTTAGTCTTAATTAGTCTATTAACTTCATCAGAGGCAGCTCATTGTATAAATCCATAAGAGAAAGCGGAGAATATGACAGACTGGTTATTTTATTAGGCAAAAAAAAAAAAAAAAAAAAAAAAAAACTTACCAGCTTTAGCACTTTTAGTCTATTATAATGAAAGCAATCGATGTTTACCTGAAAACCTGGTTGGTGAGCATATGTTGGGTTTTAAATTTAATATTTGCGTATTTATTGCCACGTCAGTTCTTCCCCAGCCAAACAGAAGTACAAGACAAGAACAAGAAGATAAAGCGGAATAATGTGGCTTTTCAGAGCTCTCTAGACACACAGGACTGAAATCTTGCTTAAGCGCTTGGGATTATTGGAGCTCTCTCGCAGACATGCAGTAATCTAAAGATTAAAGGGAAGATTCACCCCAAAATGAAAAAGGATGAGTCATTTATTCACGCTGCAAAAAAAAAAATAATAATAATAATAAAAAGTAAAAAATAAATTAATAATAATAAAAACTTAATATTAATAATAAAACAATACTTCTTAGTTGTAGTTATATATATATATATATATATATATATATATATATATATATATATATATATATATATATATATATATATATATATATATATTTATTTATTTTTTTTTTTTAGTAGTAGATTGAATTTAAGTATTAGGTAGGATTAGGGATGTAGAAAAAGACATTAATATGTGCTTTATTAGCACTAATATTTGGCTAATATTATTTTAATATGCATGCTAAAAGTGTTACCTTTAAGCTTCAATACACACGAACATCAAGAGCGGTTGCAATCAACAAATAAAAAAGATGAGCTCTTTACATCAAAACTATAATAACAAAACAATGCAAAAGCTTACATGTAGTCAACACAAAGCAAAACAATAATTCTGGAACAGTAACTGCATTATTTATTCATGCTGCGATACATGCTAGGAACTCACAAGGGTTTAACAATTCAGTAATTTGAAATTTGTTGTTCATACAACTGTGTTGTTATGACATTTAAGTAATTCTGTTGGTGTGCCACTGGTTTTGATGTATAGTCCTTGCATTGAAAGGTCAACATTAGATTCCAATGACTTTGATTGTATGGACAAAACAACACTGAGATTTTGCAAAATTTATGTTGCTAAGCTGCACAAAGAAACAAGGTCATACAGGTTTGGTACAAGGCAGGTATGTTAGTTGGTGCGTTTGAATCCCTATTTAAAATAAATCTTTTAGGAGTCTTTCTTTATGTATTGCTCAAGACATTTTCTTTTCTTTGTCTGCCTTGAGACAAAGAAGATGAATTTGAC